>NW_027017361.1:0-123264 GCF_036013445.1 Caloenas nicobarica
CCTGTCGGGCCCTGTCGGGCCCTGTCGGGCTCTGTCGGCTCTGTCGGGCCTGTCGGCCCCTGTCGGGCTCTGTCGGGCTCTGTCGGGCTCTGTCGGGCTCTAGTGGTCTCTGTCGGGCTCTGTCAGGTTCTGTCGGGCTCTGTCGGGCTCTGTCGGGCCCTGTCGGGCCCTGTCGGGCTCTGTCGGGCTCTGTCGGGTTCTGTCGGGCTCTGTCGGGCCCTGTCGGGCTCTGTCGGGCTCTGTCGGGCTCTGTCGGGCTCTGTCGGGCTCTACTGGGCTCTACTGTTCCCTGTCGGGCCCTGTCGGGCTCTGTCGGGCTCTGTCGGGCTCTACTGGGCCCTGTCGGGCTCTGTCGGTTTCTGTCGGGCTCTCTCGGGCTCTGTCGGGCCCTGTCGGGCTCTGTCGGGCTCTGTCGGGCTCTGTCGGGCTCTACTGGGCTCTGTCGGGCCCTGTCGGGCTCTGTCGGGCTCTGTCGGGCCCTGTCGGGCTCTGTCAGGATCTGTCGGGCCCTGTCGGGCTCTGTCGGGCTCTTTCGGGCTCTGTCGGGCTCTACTGTGCTCTACTGTTCCCTGTCGGGCCCTGTCGGGCTCTGTCGGGCCCTGTCGGCCTCTGTTGGGCCCTGTCGGGCCCTGTCGGGCCCTGTCGGGCTCTGTCGGGCTCTGTCGGGCTCTACTCGGCTCTGTCGGGCTCTGTTGCGCTCTGTCGGGCTCTGTCGGGCCCTGTCGGGCTCTGTTAGGATCTGTTGGGCCCTGTCGGGCTCTGTCGGGCTCTTTTGGGCTCTGTCGGGCTCTGTCGGGCTCTACTGGGCTCTGTCGGGCTCTGTCGGGCTCTGTTGGGCTCTACTGGGCCCTGTCGGGCTCTGTCGGGCTCTGTCGGGCCCTGTCGGGCTCTGTCGGGCCCTGTCGGGCTCTGTCGGGCTCTACTGGGCCCTGTCGGGCCCTGTCGGGCCCTGTCGGGCTCTGTCGGGCTCTGTCGGGCTCTGTCGGGCTCTACTGGTCTCTGTCGGGCTCTGTCGGGCCCTGTCGGGCTCTGTCGGGCTCTGTCTTGCTCTACTGGGCTCTGTCGGGCTCTGTCGGGCTCTGTCGGGCTCTACTGGGCTAAACTGGGCCCTGTCGGGCTCTGTCGGGCCCTGTCGGGCCCTGTCGGGCTCTGTCGGGCTCTGTCGGGCTCTCTCGGGCTCTACTGGGCTCTTTCGGGCTCTATTGGGGTCTGTCGGGCCCTGTCGGGCTCTGTCGGGCTCTGTCGGGCTCTGTCGGGCCCTGTCGGGCTCTGTCGGGCTCTGTCGGGCTCTGTCGGGCTCTACTGGGCCCTGTCGGGCCCTGTCGGGCCCTCTCGGGCTCTGTCGGGCTCTGTCGGGCTCTGTCGGGCTCTACTGGGCTCTGTCGGGCTCTGTCGGGCCCTGTCGGGCTCTGTCGGGCTCTGTCGGGCTCTGTCGGGCCCTGTCGGGCTCTACTGGGCCCTGTCGGGCCCTGTCGGGCCCTGTCGGGCTCTGTCGGGCTCTGTCGGGCTCTACTGGGCTCTGTCGGGCCCTGTCGGGCCCTGTCGGGCTCTGTCGGGCTCTGTCGGGCTCTGTCGGGCTCTACTGGGCTCTGTCGGGCTCTATTGGGGTCTGTCGGGCCCTGTCGGGTTCTGTCGGGCTCTGTCGGGCCCTGTCGGGCCCTGTCGGGCTCTGTCGGGCTCTGTCGGGCTCTACTGGGCCCTGTCGGGCCCTGTCGGGCCCTGTCGGGCTCTGTCGGGCTCTGTCGAGCTCTACTGGGCCCTGTCGGGCCCTGTCGGGCCCTGTCGGGCTCTGTCGGGCTCTGTCGGGCTCTGTCGGGCTCTACTGGGCTCTGTCGGTCTCTGTCGGGCCCTGTCGGGCTCTGTCGGGCTCTGTCGGGCTCTGTCGGGCTCTGTCGGGCCCTGTCAGGCTCTACTGGGCCCTGTCGGGCCCTGTCGAGCTTTGTCGGGCTCTGTCGGGCCCTGTCGGGCTCTGTCGGGCCCTGTCGGGCTCTGTCGGTTTCTGTCGGGCTCTGTCGGGCTCTGTCGGGCTCTGTCGGGCCCTGTCGGGCCCTGTCGGGATCTGTCAGGCTCTACTGGGCCCTGTCGGGCTCTGTCGGGCCCTGTCGGGCTCTGTCGGGCTCTGTCGGGCTCTACTGGGCTCTACTGTTCCCTGTCGGGCTCTGTCGGGCTCTTTCGGGCTCTGTCGGGCTCTGTCGGGCTCTACTGGGCTCTGTCGGGCTCTGTCGGGCTCTGTTGGGCTCTACTGGGCCCTGTCGGGCTCTGTCGGGCTCTGTCGGGCCCTGTCGGGCTCTGTCGGGCTCTGTCGGGCTCTGTCGGGCTCTACTGGGCCCTGTCGGGCTCTGTCGGGCTCTGTCAGGCCCTGTCGGGCTCTGTCGGGCTCTGTCGGGCTCTCTCGGGCTCTACTGGGCTCTGTCGGGCTCTATTGGGGTCTGTCGGGCCCTGTCGGGCTCTGTCGGGCTCTGTCGGGCCCTGTCGGGCCCTTGCGGGCTCTGTCGGGCTCTGTCGGGCCCTGTCGGGCTCTGTCGGGCTCTGTCGGGCTCTGTCGGGCTCTACTGGGCCCTGTCGGGCCCTGTCGGGCCCTCTCGGGCTCTGTCGGGCTCTGTCGGGCTCTGTCGGGCTCTACTGGGCTCTGTCGGGCTCTGTCGGGCCCTGTCGGGCTCTGTCGGGCTCTGTCGGGCTCTGTCGGGCTCTGTCGGGCCCTGTCGGGCTCTACTGGGCCCTGTCGGGCCCTGTCGGGCCCTGTCGGGCTCTGTCGGGCTCTGTCGGGCTCTACTGGGCTCTGTCGGGCCCTGTCGGGCCCTGTCGGGCTCTGTCGGGCTCTGTCGGGCTCTGTCGGGCTCTACTGGACTCTGTCGGGCTCTATTGGGGTCTGTCGGGCCCTGTCGGGCTCTGTCGGGCTCTGTCGGGCCCTGTCGGGCCCTGTCGGGCTCTGTCGGGCTCTACCGGGCCCTGTCGGGCCCTGTCGGGCTCTGTCGGGCTCTGTCGAGCTCTACTGGGCTCTGTCGGGCCCTGTCGGGCCCTGTCGGGCTCTGTCGGGCTCTGTCGGGCTCTACTGGGCTCTGTCGGTCTCTGTCGGGCCCTGTCGGGCTCTGTCGGGCTCTGTCGGGCTCTGTCGGGCTCTGTCGGGCCCTGTCGGGCTCTACTGGGCCCTGTCGGGCCCTGTCGAGCTTTGTCGGGCTCTGTCGGGCTCTGTCGGGCTCTACTGGGCCCTGTCGGGCTCTGTCGGGCTCTGTCGGGCCCTGTCGGGCTCTGTCGGGCTCTGTCGGGCCCTGTCGGGCTCTGTCGGGCCCTGTCGGGCCCTGTCGGGCCCTGTCGGGCTCTGTCGGGCCCTGTCGGGCTCTGTCGGTTTCTGTCGGGCTCTGTCGGGCTCTGTCGGGCTCTGTCGGGCCCTGTCGGGCCCTGTCGGGTTCTGTCAGGCTCTACTGGGCCCTGTCGGGCTCTGTCGGGCCCTGTCGGGCTCTGTCGGGCTCTGTCGGGCTCTACTGGGCTCTACTGTTCCCTGTCGGGCCCTGTCGGGCTCTGTCGGGCTCTGTCGGGCCCTGTCGGGCCCTGTCGGGCTCTGTCGGGCTCTGTCGGGCTCTACTGGGCTCTGTCGGGCTCTGTTGGGCTCTGTTGGGCTCTGTCGGGCCCTGTCGGGCTCTGTCAGGATCTGTCGGGCCCTGTCGGGCTCTGTCGGGCTCTTTCGGGCTCTAACGGGCTCTGTCGGGCTCTACTGGGCTCTGTCGGGCTCTGTCGGGCTCTGTTGGGCTCTACTGGGCCCTGTCGGGCTCTGTCGGGCTCTGTCGGGCCCTGTCGGGCTCTGTCGGGCCCTGTCGGGGTCTGTCGGGCTCTGTCGGGCTCTGTCGGGCTCTACTGGGCCCTGTCGGGCTCTGTCAGGCTCTGTCGGGCCCTGTCGGGCTCTGTCGGGCTCTGTTGGGCTCTGTCGGGCTCTACTGGGCCCTGTCGGGCTCTGTCGGGCTCTGTCGGGCCCTGTCGGGCCCTGTCGGGCTCTGTCGGGCTCTGTCGGGCTCTACTGGGCCCTGTCGGGCCCTGTCGGGCCCTGTCGGGCTCTGTCGGGCTCTGTCGAGCTCTACTGGGCTCTGTCGGGCTCTGTCGGGCCCTGTCGGGCTCTGTCGGGCCCTGTCGGGCTCTGTCGGGCTCTGTCGGGCTCTGTCGGGCTCTACTGGGCTCTGTCGGGCTCTGTCGGGCCCTGTCGGGCTCTGTCGGGCTCTGTCGGGCTCTGTCGGGCTCCGTCGGGCCCTGTCGGGCTCTACTGGGCCCTGTCGGGCCCTGTCGGGCTTTGTCGGGCTCTGTCGGGCTCTGTCGGGCTCTGTCGGGCTCTACTGGGCCCTGTCGGGCTCTGTCGGGCCCTGTCGGGCTCTGTCGGGCTCTGTCGGGCCCTGTCGGGCCCTGTCGGGCTCTGTCGGGCTCTGTCGGGCTCTGTCGGGCTCTACTGGGCCCTGTCGGGCCCTGTCGGGGCCTGTCGGGCTCTGTCGGGCTCTACTGGGCCCTGTCGGGCTCTGTCGGGCCCTCTCGGGCTCTACTGGGCTCTGTCGGGCTCTGTCGGGCTCTACTGGGCTCTACTGTTCCCTGTCGGGCCCTGTCGGGCTCTGTCGGGCCCTGTCGGGCTCTGTCGGGCTCTGTCGGGCCCTGTCGGGCCCTGTCGGGCTCTGTCGGGCTCTGTCGGGCTCTGTCGGGCTCTACTGGGCTCTGTCGGGCTCTGTCAGGTTCTGTCGGGCCCTGTCGGGCTCTGTCGGGCCCTGTCGGGCCCTGTCGGGCTCTGTCGGGCTCTGTCGGGTTCTGTCGGGCTCTGTCGGGCCCTGTCGGGCTCTGTCGGGCTCTGTCGGGCTCTGTCGGGCTCTACTGGGTTCTACTGTTCCCTGTCGGGCCCTGTCGGGCTCTGTCGGGCTCTGTCGGGCTCTACTGGGCCCTGTCGGGCTCTGTCGGTTTCTGTCGGGCTCTGTCGAGCTCTGTCGGGCCCTGTCGGGCCCTGTCGGGCTCTGTCGGGCCCTGTCGGGCTCTGTCGGTTTCTGTCGGGCTCTGTCGGGCTCTGTCGGGCTCTGTCGGGCCCTGTCGGGCCCTGTCGGGCTCTGTCAGGCTCTACTGGGCCCTGTCGGGCTCTGTCGGGCCCTGTCGGGCTCTGTCGGGCTCTGTCGGGCTCTACTGGGCTCTACTGTTCCCTGTCGGGCCCTGTCGGGCTCTGTCGGGCTCTGTCGGGCCCTGTCGGGCCCTGTCGGGCTCTGTCGGGCTCTGTCGGGCTCTACTGGGCTCTGTCGGGCTCTGTTGGGCTCTGTCGGGCTCTGTCGGGCCCTGTCGGGCTCTGTCAGGATCTGTCGGGCCCTGTCGGGCTCTGTCGGGCTCTTTCGGGCTCTAACGGGCTCTGTCGGGCTCTACTGGGCTCTGTCGGGCTCTGTCGGGCTCTGTTGGGCTCTACTGGGCCCTGTCGGGCTCTGTCGGGCTCTGTCGGGCCCTGTCGGGCTCTGTCGGGCCCTGTCGGGGTCTGTCGGGCTCTGTCGGGCTCTGTCGGGCTCTACTGGGCCCTGTCGGGCTCTGTCGGGCTCTGTCGGGCCCTGTCGGGCTCTGTCGGGCTCTGTTGGGCTCTGTCGGGCTCTACTGGGCCCTGTCGGGCTCTGTCGGGCTCTGTCGGGCCCTGTCGGGCCCTGTCGGGCTCTGTCGGGCTCTGTCGGGCTCTACTGGGCCCTGTCGGGCCCTGTCGGGCCCTGTCGGGCTCTGTCGGGCTCTGTCGAGCTCTACTGGGCTCTGTCGGGCTCTGTCGGGCCCTGTCGGGCTCTGTCGGGCCCTGTCGGGCTCTGTCGGGCTCTGTCGGGCTCTGTCGGGCTCTACTGGGCTCTGTCGGGCTCTGTCGGGCCCTGTCGGGCTCTGTCGGGCTCTGTCGGGCTCTGTCGGGCTCCGTCGGGCCCTGTCGGGATCTACTGGGCCCTGTCGGGCCCTGTCGGGCTTTGTCGGGCTCTGTCGGGCTCTGTCGGGCTCTGTCGGGCTCTACTGGGCCCTGTCGGGCTCTGTCGGGCTCTGTCGGGCCCTGTCGGGCTCTGTCGGGCCCTGTCGGGCTCTGTCGGGCTCTGTCGGGCCCTGTCGGGCCCTGTCGGGCTCTGTCGGGCTCTGTCGGGCTCTGTCGGGCTCTACTGGGCCCTGTCGGGCCCTGTCGGGCCCTGTCGGGCTCTGTCGGGCTCTACTGGGCCCTGTCGGGCTCTGTCGGGCCCTCTCGGGCTCTACTGGGCTCTGTCGGGCTCTGTCGGGCTCTACTGGGCTCTACTGTTCCCTGTCGGGCCCTGTCGGGCTCTGTCGGGCCCTGTCGGGCTCTGTCGGGCTCTGTCGGGCCCTGTCGGGCCCTGTCGGGCTCTGTCGGGCTCTGTCGGGCTCTGTCGGGCTCTACTGGGCTCTGTCGGGCTCTGTCAGGTTCTGTCGGGCCCTGTCGGGCTCTGTCGGGCCCTGTCGGGCCCTGTCGGGCTCTGTCGGGCTCTGTCGGGTTCTGTCGGGCTCTGTCGGGCCCTGTCGGGCTCTGTCGGGCTCTGTCGGGCTCTACTGGGTTCTACTGTTCCCTGTCGGGCCCTGTCGGGCTCTGTCGGGCTCTGTCGGGCTCTACTGGGCCCTGTCGGGCTCTGTCGGTTTCTGTCGGGCTCTGTCGGGCTCTGTCGGGCTCTACTGGGTTCTACTGTTCCCTGTCGGGCCCTGTCGGGCTCTGTCGGGCTCTGTCGGGCTCTACTGGGCCCTGTCGGGCTCTGTCGGTTTCTGTCGGGCTCTGTCGGGCTCTGTCGGGCTCTGTCGGGCTCTACTGGGCCCTGTCGGGCCCTGTCGGGCCCTGTCGGGCTCTACTGGGCCCTGTCGGGCTCTGTCGGTTTCTGTCGGGCTCTGTCGGGCTCTGTCGGGCTCTACTGGGTTCTACTGTTCCCTGTCGGGCCCTGTCGGGCTCTGTCGGGCTCTGTCGGGCTCTACTGGGCCCTGTCGGGCTCTGTCGGTTTCTGTCGGGCTCTGTCGGGCTCTGTCGGGCTCTGTCGGGCTCTACTGGGCTCTACTGTTCCCTGTCGGGCCCTGTCGGGCTCTGTCGGGCCCTGTCGGCCTCTGTCGGGCTCTGTTGGGCCCTGTCGGGCTCTGTCGGGCTCTACTGGTCTCTGTCGGGCTCTGTCGGGCCCTGTCGGGCTCTGTCGGGCTCTGTCTTGCTCTACTGGGCTCTGTCGGGCTCTGTCGGGCTCTGTCGGGCTCTGTCGGGCTCTACTGGGCTAAACTGGGCCCTGTCGGGCTCTGTCGGGCCCTGTCGGGCCCTGTCGGGCTCTGTCGGGCTCTGTCGGGCTCTCTCGGGCTCTACTGGGCTCTGTCGGGCTCTATTGGGGTCTGTCGGGCTCTGTCGGGCCCTGTCGGCCTCTGTCGGGCTCTGTTGGGCCCTGTCGGGCTCTGTCGGGCTCTACTGGTCTCTGTCGGGCTCTGTCGGGCCCTGTCGGGCTCTGTCGGGCTCTGTCTTGCTCTACTGGGCTCTGTCGGGCTGTGTCGGGCTCTGTCGGGCTCTGTCGGGCTCTACTGGGCTAAACTGGGCCCTGTCGGGCTCTGTCGGGCCCTGTCGGGCCCTGTCGGGCTCTGTCGGGCTCTGTCGGGCTCTCTCGGGCTCTACTGGGCTCTGTCGGGCTCTATTGGGGTCTGTCGGGCCCTGTCGGGCTCTGTCGGGCTCTGTCGGGCCCTGTCGGGCTCTGTCGGGCTCTGTCGGGCTCTGTCGGGCTCTACTGGGCCCTGTCGGGCCCTGTCGGGCCCTGTCGGGCTCTGTCGGGCTCTGTCGGGCTCTGTCGGGCTCTACTGGGCCCTGTCGGGCCCTGTCGGGCCCTCTCGGGCTCTGTCGGGCTCTGTCGGGCTCTGTCGGGCTCTACTGGGCTCTGTCGGGCTCTGTCGGGCCCTGTCGGGCTCTGTCGGGCTCTGTCGGGCTCTGTCGGGCTCTGTCGGGCCCTGTCGGGCTCTACTGGGCCCTGTCGGGCCCTGTCGGGCCCTGTCGGGCTCTGTCGGGCTCTGTCGGGCTCTACTGGGCTCTGTCGGGCCCTGTCGGGCCCTGTCGGGCTCTGTCGGGCTCTGTCGGGCTCTGTCGGGCTCTACTGGGCTCTGTCGGGCTCTATTGGGGTCTGTCGGGCCCTGTCGGGTTCTGTCGGGCTCTGTCGGGCCCTGTCGGGCCCTGTCGGGCTCTGTCGGGCTCTGTCGGGCTCTACTGGGCCCTGTCGGGCCCTGTCGGGCCCTGTCGGGCTCTGTCGGGCTCTGTCGAGCTCTACTGGGCCCTGTCGGGCCCTGTCGGGCCCTGTCGGGCTCTGTCGGGCTCTGTCGGGCTCTGTCGGGCTCTACTGGGCTCTGTCGGTCTCTGTCGGGCCCTGTCGGGCTCTGTCGGGCTCTGTCGGGCTCTGTCGGGCTCTGTCGGGCCCTGTCAGGCTCTACTGGGCCCTGTCGGGCCCTGTCGAGCTTTGTCGGGCTCTGTCGGGCCCTGTCGGGCTCTGTCGGGCCCTGTCGGGCTCTGTCGGTTTCTGTCGGGCTCTGTCGGGCTCTATCGGGCTCTGTCGGGCCCTGTCGGGCCCTGTCGGGATCTGTCAGGCTCTACTGGGCCCTGTCGGGCTCTGTCGGGCCCTGTCGGGCTCTGTCGGGCTCTGTCGGGCTCTACTGGGCTCTACTGTTCCCTGTCGGGCTCTGTCGGGCTCTTTCGGGCTCTGTCGGGCTCTGTCGGGCTCTACTGGGCTCTGTCGGGCTCTGTCGGGCTCTGTTGGGCTCTACTGGGCCCTGTCGGGCTCTGTCGGGCTCTGTCGGGCCCTGTCGGGCTCTGTCGGGCTCTGTCGGGCTCTGTCGGGCTCTACTGGGCCCTGTCGGGCTCTGTCGGGCTCTGTCAGGCCCTGTCGGGCTCTGTCGGGCTCTGTCGGGCTCTCTCGGGCTCTACTGGGCTCTGTCGGGCTCTATTGGGGTCTGTCGGGCCCTGTCGGGCTCTGTCGGGCTCTGTCGGGCCCTGTCGGGCCCTTGCGGGCTCTGTCGGGCTCTGTCGGGCCCTGTCGGGCTCTGTCGGGCTCTGTCGGGCTCTGTCGGGCTCTACTGGGCCCTGTCGGGCCCTGTCGGGCCCTCTCGGGCTCTGTCGGGCTCTGTCGGGCTCTGTCGGGCTCTACTGGGCTCTGTCGGGCTCTGTCGGGCCCTGTCGGGCTCTGTCGGGCTCTGTCGGGCTCTGTCGGGCTCTGTCGGGCCCTGTCGGGCTCTACTGGGCCCTGTCGGGCCCTGTCGGGCCCTGTCGGGCTCTGTCGGGCTCTGTCGGGCTCTACTGGGCTCTGTCGGGCCCTGTCGGGCCCTGTCGGGCTCTGTCGGGCTCTGTCGGGCTCTGTCGGGCTCTACTGGACTCTGTCGGGCTCTATTGGGGTCTGTCGGGCCCTGTCGGGCTCTGTCGGGCTCTGTCGGGCCCTGTCGGGCCCTGTCGGGCTCTGTCGGGCTCTACTGGGCCCTGTCGGGCCCTGTCGGGCTCTGTCGGGCTCTGTCGAGCTCTACTGGGCTCTGTCGGGCCCTGTCGGGCCCTGTCGGGCTCTGTCGGGCTCTGTCGGGCTCTACTGGGCTCTGTCGGTCTCTGTCGGGCCCTGTCGGGCTCTGTCGGGCTCTGTCGGGCTCTGTCGGGCTCTGTCGGGCCCTGTCGGGCTCTACTGGGCCCTGTCGGGCCCTGTCGAGCTTTGTCGGGCTCTGTCGGGCTCTGTCGGGCTCTACTGGGCCCTGTCGGGCTCTGTCGGGCTCTGTCGGGCCCTGTCGGGCTCTGTCGGGCTCTGTCGGGCCCTGTCGGGCTCTGTCGGGCCCTGTCGGGCCCTGTCGGGCCCTGTCGGGCTCTGTCGGGCCCTGTCGGGCTCTGTCGGTTTCTGTCGGGCTCTGTCGGGCTCTGTCGGGCTCTGTCGGGCCCTGTCGGGCCCTGTCGGGTTCTGTCAGGCTCTACTGGGCCCTGTCGGGCTCTGTCGGGCCCTGTCGGGCTCTGTCGGGCTCTGTCGGGCTCTACTGGGCTCTACTGTTCCCTGTCGGGCCCTGTCGGGCTCTGTCGGGCTCTGTCGGGCCCTGTCGGGCCCTGTCGGGCTCTGTCGGGCTCTGTCGGGCTCTACTGGGCTCTGTCGGGCTCTGTTGGGCTCTGTTGGGCTCTGTCGGGCCCTGTCGGGCTCTGTCAGGATCTGTCGGGCCCTGTCGGGCTCTGTCGGGCTCTTTCGGGCTCTAACGGGCTCTGTCGGGCTCTACTGGGCTCTGTCGGGCTCTGTCGGGCTCTGTTGGGCTCTACTGGGCCCTGTCGGGCTCTGTCGGGCTCTGTCGGGCCCTGTCGGGCTCTGTCGGGCCCTGTCGGGGTCTGTCGGGCTCTGTCGGGCTCTGTCGGGCTCTACTGGGCCCTGTCGGGCTCTGTCGGGCTCTGTCGGGCCCTGTCGGGCTCTGTCGGGCTCTGTTGGGCTCTGTCGGGCTCTACTGGGCCCTGTCGGGCTCTGTCGGGCTCTGTCGGGCCCTGTCGGGCCCTGTCGGGCTCTGTCGGGCTCTGTCGGGCTCTACTGGGCCCTGTCGGGCCCTGTCGGGCCCTGTCGGGCTCTGTCGGGCTCTGTCGAGCTCTACTGGGCTCTGTCGGGCCCTGTCGGGCTCTGTCGGGCCCTGTCGGGCTCTGTCGGGCTCTGTCGGGCTCTGTCGGGCTCTACTGGGCTCTGTCGGGCTCTGTCGGGCCCTGTCGGGCTCTGTCGGGCTCTGTCGGGCTCTGTCGGGCTCCGTCGGGCCCTGTCGGGCTCTACTGGGCCCTGTCGGGCCCTGTCGGGCTTTGTCGGGCTCTGTCGGGCTCTGTCGGGCTCTGTCGGGCTCTACTGGGCCCTGTCGGGCTCTGTCGGGCCCTGTCGGGCTCTGTCGGGCTCTGTCGGGCCCTGTCGGGCCCTGTCGGGCTCTGTCGGGCTCTGTCGGGCTCTGTCGGGCTCTACTGGGCCCTGTCGGGCCCTGTCGGGGCCTGTCGGGCTCTGTCGGGCTCTACTGGGCCCTGTCGGGCTCTGTCGGGCCCTCTCGGGCTCTACTGGGCTCTGTCGGGCTCTGTCGGGCTCTACTGGGCTCTACTGTTCCCTGTCGGGCCCTGTCGGGCTCTGTCGGGCCCTGTCGGGCTCTGTCGGGCTCTGTCGGGCCCTGTCGGGCCCTGTCGGGCTCTGTCGGGCTCTGTCGGGCTCTGTCGGGCTCTACTGGGCTCTGTCGGGCTCTGTCAGGTTCTGTCGGGCCCTGTCGGGCTCTGTCGGGCCCTGTCGGGCCCTGTCGGGCTCTGTCGGGCTCTGTCGGGTTCTGTCGGGCTCTGTCGGGCCCTGTCGGGCTCTGTCGGGCTCTGTCGGGCTCTGTCGGGCTCTACTGGGTTCTACTGTTCCCTGTCGGGCCCTGTCGGGCTCTGTCGGGCTCTGTCGGGCTCTACTGGGCCCTGTCGGGCTCTGTCGGTTTCTGTCGGGCTCTGTCGAGCTCTGTCGGGCCCTGTCGGGCCCTGTCGGGCTCTGTCGGGCCCTGTCGGGCTCTGTCGGTTTCTGTCGGGCTCTGTCGGGCTCTGTCGGGCCCTGTCGGGCCCTGTCGGGCTCTGTCAGGCTCTACTGGGCCCTGTCGGGCTCTGTCGGGCCCTGTCGGGCTCTGTCGGGCTCTGTCGGGCTCTACTGGGCTCTACTGTTCCCTGTCGGGCCCTGTCGGGCTCTGTCGGGCTCTGTCGGGCCCTGTCGGGCCCTGTCGGGCTCTGTCGGGCTCTGTCGGGCTCTACTGGGCTCTGTCGGGCTCTGTTGGGCTCTGTCGGGCTCTGTCGGGCCCTGTCGGGCTCTGTCAGGATCTGTCGGGCCCTGTCGGGCTCTGTCGGGCTCTTTCTGGCTCTAACGGGCTCTGTCGGGCTCTACTGGGCTCTGTCGGGCTCTGTCGGGCTCTGTTGGGCTCTACTGGGCCCTGTCGGGCTCTGTCGGGCTCTGTCGGGCCCTGTCGGGCTCTGTCGGGCCCTGTCGGGGTCTGTCGGGCTCTGTCGGGCTCTGTCGGGCTCTACTGGGCCCTGTCGGGCTCTGTCGGGCTCTGTCGGGCCCTGTCGGGCTCTGTCGGGCTCTGTTGGGCTCTGTCGGGCTCTACTGGGCCCTGTCGGGCTCTGTCGGGCTCTGTCGGGCCCTGTCGGGCCCTGTCGGGCTCTGTCGGGCTCTGTCGGGCTCTACTGGGCCCTGTCGGGCCCTGTCGGGCCCTGTCGGGCTCTGTCGGGCTCTGTCGAGCTCTACTGGGCTCTGTCGGGCTCTGTCGGGCCCTGTCGGGCTCTGTCGGGCCCTGTCGGGCTCTGTCGGGCTCTGTCGGGCTCTGTCGGGCTCTGTCGGGCCCTGTCGGGCTCTGTCGGGCCCTGTCGGGCTCTGTCGGGCTCTGTCGGGCCCTGTCGGGCCCTGTCGGGCTCTGTCGGGCTCTGTCGGGCTCTGTCGGGCTCTACTGGGCCCTGTCGGGCCCTGTCGGGCCCTGTCGGGCTCTGTCGGGCTCTACTGGGCCCTGTCGGGCTCTGTCGGGCCCTCTCGGGCTCTACTGGGCTCTGTCGGGCTCTGTCGGGCTCTACTGGGCTCTACTGTTCCCTGTCGGGCCCTGTCGGGCTCTGTCGGGCCCTGTCGGGCTCTGTCGGGCTCTGTCGGGCCCTGTCGGGCCCTGTCGGGCTCTGTCGGGCTCTGTCGGGCTCTGTCGGGCTCTACTGGGCTCTGTCGGGCTCTGTCAGGTTCTGTCGGGCCCTGTCGGGCTCTGTCGGGCCCTGTCGGGCCCTGTCGGGCTCTGTCGGGCTCTGTCGGGTTCTGTCGGGCTCTGTCGGGCCCTGTCGGGCTCTGTCGGGCTCTGTCGGGCTCTGTCGGGCTCTACTGGGTTCTACTGTTCCCTGTCGGGCCCTGTCGGGCTCTGTCGGGCTCTGTCGGGCTCTACTGGGCCCTGTCGGGCTCTGTCGGTTTCTGTCGGGCTCTGTCGGGCTCTGTCGGGCTCTACTGGGTTCTACTGTTCCCTGTCGGGCCCTGTCGGGCTCTGTCGGGCTCTGTCGGGCTCTACTGGGCCCTGTCGGGCTCTGTCGGTTTCTGTCGGGCTCTGTCGGGCTCTGTCGTGCTCTGTCGGGCTCTACTGGGCCCTGTCGGGCCCTGTCGGGCCCTGTCGGGCTCTACTGGGCCCTGTCGGGCTCTGTCGGGCCCTGTCGGGCTCTGTCGGGCTCTGTCGGGCTCTACTGGGCTCTACTGTTCCCTGTCGGGCCCTGTCGGGCTCTGTCGGGCCCTGTCGGCCTCTGTCGGGCTCTGTTGGGCCCTGTCGGGCTCTGTCGGGCTCTGTCGAGCTCTGTCGGGCTCTGTCGGGCTCTGTCGGGCTCTACTGGGCTCTGTCGGGCCCTGTCGGGCCCTGTCGGGCTCTGTCGGGCCCTGTCGGGCTCTGTCGGGCTCTGTCGGGCCCTGTCGGGCTCTGTCGGGCTCTGTCGGGCTCTACTGAGCTCTGTCGGGCTCTGTCGGGCTCTGTCGGGCCCTGTCGGGCTCTGTCGGGCTCTGTCGGGCTCTACTGGGCTCTGTCGGGTTCTACTGGGCTCTACTGGGCCCTGTCGGGCTCTGTCGGGCTCTGTCGGGCCCTGTCGGGCTCTGTCGAGCTCTGTCGGGCCCTGTCGGGCCCTGTCGGGCTCTGTCGGGCTCTCTCGGGCCCTGTCGGGCTCTGTCGGGCTCTGTCGGGCTCTGTCGGGCTCTACTGGGCCCTGTCGGGCTCTGTCGGGCTCTGTCGGGCCCTGTCAGGCTCTGTCGGGCTCTGTCGGGCCCTGTCGGGCTCTGTCGGGCTCTACTGGGCCCTGTCGGGCCCTGTCGGGCTCTGTCGGGCTCTGTCGGGCCCTGTCGGGCTCTGTCGGGCTCTGTCGGGCTGTGTCGGGCTCTGTCGGGCTCTACTGGGCTCTACTGGGCTCTGTCGGGCTCTGTCGGGCTCTGTCGGGCTCTGTCGGGCTCTACTGGGCCCTGTCGGGCCCTGTCGGGCTCTGTCGGGCTCTGTCGGGCTCTGTCGGGCTCTGTCGGGCTCTACTGGGCCTGTTGGGCCCTGTCGGGCTCTGTCGGGCTCTG
Source organism: Caloenas nicobarica (assembly GCF_036013445.1). Taxonomy (NCBI): domain Eukaryota; kingdom Metazoa; phylum Chordata; class Aves; order Columbiformes; family Columbidae; genus Caloenas; species Caloenas nicobarica. The sequence goes on from NW_027017361.1 coordinate 14,022, forward strand.
TCGGGCTCTGTCGGGCTCTGTCGGGCTCTACTGGGCTCTACTGGGCTCTGTCGGGCTCTACTGGGCCCTGTCGGGCCCTGTCGGGCTCTGTCGGGCTCTGTCGGGCTCTGTCGTGCCCTGTCGGGCTCTGTCGGGCTCTGTCGGGCCCTGTCGGGCTCTATCGGGCCCTGTCGGGCTCTGTCGGGCCCTGTCGGGCCCTGTCGGGCCCTGTCGGGCTCTGTCGGGCTCTACTGGGCCCTGTCGGGCTCTGTCGGGCTCTGTCGGGCTCTGTCGGGCTCTACTGGGCTCTACTGTTCCCTGTCGGGCCCTGTCGGGCCCTGTCGGGCTCTGTCGGGCTCTGTCGGGCCCTGTCGGGCCCTGTCGGGCTCTGTCGGGCTCTGTCGGGCTCTGTCGGGCTCTACTGGTCTCTGTCGGGCTCTGTCAGGTTCTGTCGGGCTCTGTCGGGCCCTGTCGGGCCCTGTCGGGCCCTGTCGGGCTCTGTCGGGCTCTGTCGGGTTCTGTCGGGCTCTGTCGGGCCCTGTCGGGCTCTGTCGGGCTCTGTCGGGCTCTGTCGGGCTCTACTGGGCTCTACTGTTCCCTGTCGGGCCCTGTCGGGCTCTGTCGGGCTCTGTCGGGCTCTACTGGGCCCTGTCGGGCTCTGTCGGTTTCTGTCGGGCTCTGTCGGGCCCTGTCGGGCTCTGTCGGGCTCTGTCGGGCTCTACTGGGCTCTGTCGGGCCCTGTCGGGCTCTGTCGGGCTCTGTCGGGCCCTGTCGGGCTCTGTCAGGATCTGTCGGGCCCTGTCGGGCTCTGTCGGGCTCTTTCGGGCTCTGTCGGGCTCTACTGTGCTCTACTGTTCCCTGTCGGGCCCTGTCGGGCTCTGTCGGGCTCTGTCGGGCCCTGTCGGGCTCTGTCGGGCTCTACTGGGCCCTGTCGGGCCCTGTCGGGCTCTGTCGGGCTCTGTCGGGCTCTACTGGGCTCTACTGGGCTCTGTCGGGCTCTACTGGGCCCTGTCGGGCCCTGTCGGGCTCTGTCGGGCTCTGTCGGGCTCTGTCGGGCCCTGTCGGGCTCTGTCGGGCTCTGTCGTGCCCTGTCGGGCTCTGTCGGGCTCTGTCGGGCCCTGTCGGGCTCTATCGGGCCCTGTCGGGCCCTGTCGGGCTCTGTCGGGCTCTGTCGGGCCCTGTCGGGCTCTGTCGGGCTCTGTCGGGCTCTATCGGGCTCTACTGGGCTCTGTCGGGCCCTGTCGGGCTCTGTCGGGCTCTGTCGGGCCCTGTCGGGCCCTGTCGGGCTTTGTCGGGCTCTGTCGGGCTCTGTCGGGCTCTGTCGGGCTCTACTGGGCCCTGTCGGGCTCTGTCGGGCTCTGTCGGGCCCTGTCGGGCTCTGTCGGGCCCTGTCGGGCTCTGTCGGGCTCTGTCGGGCCCTGTCGGGCCCTGTCGGGCTCTGTCGGGCTCTGTCGGGCTCTGTCGGGCTCTACTGGGCCCTGTCGGGCCCTGTCGGGCCCTGTCGGGCTCTGTCGGGCTCTACTGGGCCCTGTCGGGCTCTGTCGGGCCCTCTCGGGCTCTACTGGGCTCTGTCGGGCTCTGTCGGGCTCTACTGGGCTCTACTGTTCCCTGTCGGGCCCTGTCGGGCTCTGTCGGGCCCTGTCGGGCTCTGTCGGGCTCTGTCGGGCCCTGTCGGGCCCTGTCGGGCTCTGTCGGGCTCTGTCGGGCTCTGTCGGGCTCTACTGGGCTCTGTCGGGCTCTGTCAGGTTCTGTCGGGCCCTGTCGGGCTCTGTCGGGCCCTGTCGGGCCCTGTCGGGCTCTGTCGGGCTCTGTCGGGTTCTGTCGGGCTCTGTCGGGCCCTGTCGGGCTCTGTCGGGCTCTGTCGGGCTCTACTGGGTTCTACTGTTCCCTGTCGGGCCCTGTCGGGCTCTGTCGGGCTCTGTCGGGCTCTACTGGGCCCTGTCGGGCTCTGTCGGTTTCTGTCGGGCTCTGTCGGGCTCTGTCGGGCTCTGTCGGGCTCTACTGGGCCCTGTCGGGCCCTGTCGGGCCCTGTCGGGCTCTACTGGGCCCTGTCGGGCTCTGTCGGTTTCTGTCGGGCTCTGTCGGGCTCTGTCGGGCTCTACTGGGTTCTACTGTTCCCTGTCGGGCCCTGTCGGGCTCTGTCGGGCTCTGTCGGGCTCTACTGGGCCCTGTCGGGCTCTGTCGGTTTCTGTCGGGCCCTGTCGGGCTCTGTCGGGCTCTGTCGGGCTCTACTGGGCTCTACTGTTCCCTGTCGGGCCCTGTCGGGCTCTGTCGGGCCCTGTCGGCCTCTGTCGGGCTCTGCTGGGCCCTGTCGGGCTCTGTCGGGCTCTACTGGTCTCTGTCGGGCTCTGTCGGGCCCTGTCGGGCTCTGTCGGGCTCTGTCTTGCTCTACTGGGCTCTGTCGGGCTCTGTCGGGCTCTGTCGGGCTCTGTCGGGCTCTACTGGGCTAAACTGGGCCCTGTCGGGCTCTGTCGGGCCCTGTCGGGCCCTGTCGGGCTCTGTCGGGCTCTGTCGGGCTCTCTCGGGCTCTACTGGGCTCTGTCGGGCTCTATTGGGGTCTGTCGGGCTCTGTCGGGCCCTGTCGGCCTCTGTCGGGCTCTGTTGGGCCCTGTCGGGCTCTGTCGGGCTCTACTGGTCTCTGTCGGGCTCTGTCGGGCCCTGTCGGGCTCTGTCGGGCTCTGTCTTGCTCTACTGGGCTCTGTCGGGCTCTGTCGGGCTCTGTCGGGCTCTGTCGGGCTCTACTGGGCTAAACTGGGCCCTGTCGGGCTCTGTCGGGCCCTGTCGGGCCCTGTCGGGCTCTGTCGGGCTCTGTCGGGCTCTCTCGGGCTCTACTGGGCTCTGTCGGGCTCTATTGGGGTCTGTCGGGCCCTGTCGGGCTCTGTCGGGCTCTGTCGGGCTCTGTCGGGCCCTGTCGGGCTCTGTCGGGCTCTGTCGGGCTCTGTCGGGCTCTACTGGGCCCTGTCGGGCCCTGTCGGGCCCTGTCGGGCTCTGTCGGGCTCTGTCGGGCTCTGTCGGGCTCTACTGGGCCCTGTCGGGCCCTGTCGGGCCCTCTCGGGCTCTGTCGGGCTCTGTCGGGCTCTGTCGGGCTCTACTGGGCTCTGTCGGGCTCTGTCGGGCCCTGTCGGGCTCTGTCGGGCTCTGTCGGGCTCTGTCGGGCTCTGTCGGGCCCTGTCGGGCTCTACTGGGCCCTGTCGGGCCCTGTCGGGCCCTGTCGGGCTCTGTCGGGCTCTGTCGGGCTCTACTGGGCTCTGTCGGGCCCTGTCGGGCCCTGTCGGGCTCTGTCGGGCTCTGTCGGGCTCTGTCGGGCTCTACTGGGCTCTGTCGGGCTCTATTGGGGTCTGTCGGGCCCTGTCGGGTTCTGTCGGGCTCTGTCGGGCCCTGTCGGGCCCTGTCGGGCTCTGTCGGGCTCTGTCGGGCTCTACTGGGCCCTGTCGGGCCCTGTCGGGCCCTGTCGGGCTCTGTCGGGCTCTGTCGAGCTCTACTGGGCCCTGTCGGGCCCTGTCGGGCCCTGTCGGGCTCTGTCGGGCTCTGTCGGGCTCTGTCGGGCTCTACTGGGCTCTGTCGGTCTCTGTCGGGCCCTGTCGGGCTCTGTCGGGCTCTGTCGGGCTCTGTCGGGCTCTGTCGGGCCCTGTCAGGCTCTACTGGGCCCTGTCGGGCCCTGTCGAGCTTTGTCGGGCTGTGTCGGGCCCTGTCGGGCTCTGTCGGGCCCTGTCGGGCTCTGTCGGTTTCTGTCGGGCTCTGTCGGGCTCTGTCGGGCTCTGTCGGGCCCTGTCGGGCCCTGTCGGGATCTGTCAGGCTCTACTGGGCCCTGTCGGGCTCTGTCGGGCCCTGTCGGGCTCTGTCGGGCTCTGTCGGGCTCTACTGGGCTCTACTGTTCCCTGTCGGGCTCTGTCGGGCTCTTTCGGGCTCTGTCGGGCTCTGTCGGGCTCTACTGGGCTCTGTCGGGCTCTGTCGGGCTCTGTTGGGCTCTACTGGGCCCTGTCGGGCTCTGTCGGGCTCTGTCGGGCCCTGTCGGGCTCTGTCGGGCTCTGTCGGGCTCTGTCGGGCTCTACTGGGCCCTGTCGGGCTCTGTCGGGCTCTGTCAGGCCCTGTCGGGCTCTGTCGGGCTCTGTCGGGCTCTCTCGGGCTCTACTGGGCTCTGTCGGGCTCTATTGGGGTCTGTCGGGCCCTGTCGGGCTCTGTCGGGCTCTGTCGGGCCCTGTCGGGCCCTTGCGGGCTCTGTCGGGCTCTGTCGGGCCCTGTCGGGCTCTGTCGGGCTCTGTCGGGCTCTGTCGGGCTCTACTGGGCCCTGTCGGGCCCTGTCGGGCCCTCTCGGGCTCTGTCGGGCTCTGTCGGGCTCTGTCGGGCTCTACTGGGCTCTGTCGGGCTTTGTCGGGCCCTGTCGGGCTCTGTCGGGCTCTGTCGGGCTCTGTCGGGCTCTGTCGGGCCCTGTCGGGCTCTACTGGGCCCTGTCGGGCCCTGTCGGGCCCTGTCGGGCTCTGTCGGGCTCTGTCGGGCTCTACTGGGCTCTGTCGGGCCCTGTCGGGCCCTGTCGGGCTCTGTCGGGCTCTGTCGGGCTCTGTCGGGCTCTACTGGACTCTGTCGGGCTCTATTGGGGTCTGTCGGGCCCTGTCGGGCTCTGTCGGGCTCTGTCGGGCCCTGTCGGGCCCTGTCGGGCTCTGTCGGGCTCTACTGGGCCCTGTCGGGCCCTGTCGGGCTCTGTCGGGCTCTGTCGAGCTCTACTGGGCTCTGTCGGGCCCTGTCGGGCCCTGTCGGGCTCTGTCGGGCTCTGTCGGGCTCTACTGGGCTCTGTCGGTCTCTGTCGGGCCCTGTCGGGCTCTGTCGGGCTCTGTCGGGCTCTGTCGGGCTCTGTCGGGCCCTGTCGGGCTCTACTGGGCCCTGTCGGGCCCTGTCGAGCTTTGTCGGGCTCTGTCGGGCTCTGTCGGGCTCTACTGGGCCCTGTCGGGCTCTGTCGGGCTCTGTCGGGCCCTGTCGGGCTCTGTCGGGCTCTGTCGGGCCCTGTCGGGCTCTGTCGGGCCCTGTCGGGCCCTGTCGGGCCCTGTCGGGCTCTGTCGGGCCCTGTCGGGCTCTGTCGGTTTCTGTCGGGCTCTGTCGGGCTCTGTCGGGCTCTGTCGGGCCCTGTCGGGCCCTGTCGGGTTCTGTCAGGCTCTACTGGGCCCTGTCGGGCTCTGTCGGGCCCTGTCGGGCTCTGTCGGGCTCTGTCGGGCTCTACTGGGCTCTACTGTTCCCTGTCGGGCCCTGTCGGGCTCTGTCGGGCTCTGTCGGGCCCTGTCGGGCCCTGTCGGGCTCTGTCGGGCTCTGTCGGGCTCTACTGGGCTCTGTCGGGCTCTGTTGGGCTCTGTTGGGCTCTGTCGGGCCCTGTCGGGCTCTGTCAGGATCTGTCGGGCCCTGTCGGGCTCTGTCGGGCTCTTTCGGGCTCTAACGGGCTCTGTCGGGCTCTACTGGGCTCTGTCGGGCTCTGTCGGGCTCTGTTGGGCTCTACTGGGCCCTGTCGGGCTCTGTCGGGCTCTGTCGGGCCCTGTCGGGCTCTGTCGGGCCCTGTCGGGGTCTGTCGGGCTCTGTCGGGCTCTGTCGGGCTCTACTGGGCCCTGTCGGGCTCTGTCGGGCTCTGTCGGGCCCTGTCGGGCTCTGTCGGGCTCTGTTGGGCTCTGTCGGGCTCTACTGGGCCCTGTCGGGCTCTGTCGGGCTCTGTCGGGCCCTGTCGGGCCCTGTCGGGCTCTGTCGGGCTCTGTCGGGCTCTACTGGGCCCTGTCGGGCCCTGTCGGGCCCTGTCGGGCTCTGTCGGGCTCTGTCGAGCTCTACTGGGCTCTGTCGGGCTCTGTCGGGCCCTGTCGGGCTCTGTCGGGCCCTGTCGGGCTCTGTCGGGCTCTGTCGGGCTCTGTCGGGCTCTACTGGGCTCTGTCGGGCTCTGTCGGGCCCTGTCGGGCTCTGTCGGGCTCTGTCGGGCTCTGTCGGGCTCCGTCGGGCCCTGTCGGGCTCTACTGGGCCCTGTCGGGCCCTGTCGGGCTTTGTCGGGCTCTGTCGGGCTCTGTCGGGCTCTGTCGGGCTCTACTGGGCCCTGTCGGGCTCTGTCGGGCCCTGTCGGGCTCTGTCGGGCTCTGTCGGGCCCTGTCGGGCCCTGTCGGGCTCTGTCGGGCTCTGTCGGGCTCTGTCGGGCTCTACTGGGCCCTGTCGGGCCCTGTCGGGGCCTGTCGGGCTCTGTCGGGCTCTACTGGGCCCTGTCGGGCTCTGTCGGGCCCTCTCGGGCTCTACTGGGCTCTGTCGGGCTCTGTCGGGCTCTACTGGGCTCTACTGTTCCCTGTCGGGCCCTGTCGGGCTCTGTCGGGCCCTGTCGGGCTCTGTCGGGCTCTGTCGGGCCCTGTCGGGCCCTGTCGGGCTCTGTCGGGCTCTGTCGGGCTCTGTCGGGCTCTACTGGGCTCTGTCGGGCTCTGTCAGGTTCTGTCGGGCCCTGTCGGGCTCTGTCGGGCCCTGTCGGGCCCTGTCGGGCTCTGTCGGGCTCTGTCGGGTTCTGTCGGGCTCTGTCGGGCCCTGTCGGGCTCTGTCGGGCTCTGTCGGGCTCTGTCGGGCTCTACTGGGTTCTACTGTTCCCTGTCGGGCCCTGTCGGGCTCTGTCGGGCTCTGTCGGGCTCTACTGGGCCCTGTCGGGCTCTGTCGGTTTCTGTCGGGCTCTGTCGAGCTCTGTCGGGCCCTGTCGGGCCCTGTCGGGCTCTGTCGGGCCCTGTCGGGCTCTGTCGGTTTCTGTCGGGCTCTGTCGGGCTCTGTCGGGCCCTGTCGGGCCCTGTCGGGCTCTGTCAGGCTCTACTGGGCCCTGTCGGGCTCTGTCGGGCCCTGTCGGGCTCTGTCGGGCTCTGTCGGGCTCTACTGGGCTCTACTGTTCCCTGTCGGGCCCTGTCGGGCTCTGTCGGGCTCTGTCGGGCCCTGTCGGGCCCTGTCGGGCTCTGTCGGGCTCTGTCGGGCTCTACTGGGCTCTGTCGGGCTCTGTTGGGCTCTGTCGGGCTCTGTCGGGCCCTGTCGGGCTCTGTCAGGATCTGTCGGGCCCTGTCGGGCTCTGTCGGGCTCTTTCTGGCTCTAACGGGCTCTGTCGGGCTCTACTGGGCTCTGTCGGGCTCTGTCGGGCTCTGTTGGGCTCTACTGGGCCCTGTCGGGCTCTGTCGGGCTCTGTCGGGCCCTGTCGGGCTCTGTCGGGCCCTGTCGGGGTCTGTCGGGCTCTGTCGGGCTCTGTCGGGCTCTACTGGGCCCTGTCGGGCTCTGTCGGGCTCTGTCGGGCCCTGTCGGGCTCTGTCGGGCTCTGTTGGGCTCTGTCGGGCTCTACTGGGCCCTGTCGGGCTCTGTCGGGCTCTGTCGGGCCCTGTCGGGCCCTGTCGGGCTCTGTCGGGCTCTGTCGGGCTCTACTGGGCCCTGTCGGGCCCTGTCGGGCCCTGTCGGGCTCTGTCGGGCTCTGTCGAGCTCTACTGGGCTCTGTCGGGCTCTGTCGGGCCCTGTCGGGCTCTGTCGGGCCCTGTCGGGCTCTGTCGGGCTCTGTCGGGCTCTGTCGGGCCCTGTCGGGCTCTGTCGGGCCCTGTCGGGCTCTGTCGGGCTCTGTCGGGCCCTGTCGGGCCCTGTCGGGCTCTGTCGGGCTCTGTCGGGCTCTGTCGGGCTCTACTGGGCCCTGTCGGGCCCTGTCGGGCCCTGTCGGGCTCTGTCGGGCTCTACTGGGCCCTGTCGGGCTCTGTCGGGCCCTCTCGGGCTCTACTGGGCTCTGTCGGGCTCTGTCGGGCTCTACTGGGCTCTACTGTTCCCTGTCGGGCCCTGTCGGGCTCTGTCGGGCCCTGTCGGGCTCTGTCGGGCTCTGTCGGGCCCTGTCGGGCCCTGTCGGGCTCTGTCGGGCTCTGTCGGGCTCTGTCGGGCTCTACTGGGCTCTGTCGGGCTCTGTCAGGTTCTGTCGGGCCCTGTCGGGCTCTGTCGGGCCCTGTCGGGCCCTGTCGGGCTCTGTCGGGCTCTGTCGGGTTCTGTCGGGCTCTGTCGGGCCCTGTCGGGCTCTGTCGGGCTCTGTCGGGCTCTGTCGGGCTCTACTGGGTTCTACTGTTCCCTGTCGGGCCCTGTCGGGCTCTGTCGGGCTCTGTCGGGCTCTACTGGGCCCTGTCGGGCTCTGTCGGTTTCTGTCGGGCTCTGTCGGGCTCTGTCGGGCTCTACTGGGTTCTACTGTTCCCTGTCGGGCCCTGTCGGGCTCTGTCGGGCTCTGTCGGGCTCTACTGGGCCCTGTCGGGCTCTGTCGGTTTCTGTCGGGCTCTGTCGGGCTCTGTCGTGCTCTGTCGGGCTCTACTGGGCCCTGTCGGGCCCTGTCGGGCCCTGTCGGGCTCTGTCGGGCCCTGTCGGGCTCTGTCGGGCTCTGTCGGGCCCTGTCGGGCTCTGTCGGGCTCTGTCGGGCTCTACTGAGCTCTGTCGGGCTCTGTCGGGCTCTGTCGGGCCCTGTCGGGCTCTGTCGGGCTCTGTCGGGCTCTACTGGGCTCTGTCGGGTTCTACTGGGCTCTACTGGGCCCTGTCGGGCTCTGTCGGGCTCTGTCGGGCCCTGTCGGGCTCTGTCGAGCTCTGTCGGGCCCTGTCGGGCCCTGTCGGGCTCTGTCGGGCTCTCTCGGGCCCTGTCGGGCTCTGTCGGGCTCTGTCGGGCTCTGTCGGGCTCTACTGGGCCCTGTCGGGCTCTGTCGGGCTCTGTCGGGCCCTGTCAGGCTCTGTCGGGCTCTGTCGGGCCCTGTCGGGCTCTGTCGGGCTCTACTGGGCCCTGTCGGGCCCTGTCGGGCTCTGTCGGGCTCTGTCGGGCCCTGTCGGGCTCTGTCGGGCTCTGTCGGGCTGTGTCGGGCTCTGTCGGGCTCTACTGGGCTCTACTGGGCTCTGTCGGGCTCTGTCGGGCTCTGTCGGGCTCTGTCGGGCTCTACTGGGCCCTGTCGGGCCCTGTCGGGCTCTGTCGGGCTCTGTCGGGCTCTGTCGGGCTCTACTGGGCCTGTTGGGCCCTGTCGGGCTCTGTCGGGCTCTGTCGGGCTCTGTCGGGCTCTGTCGGGCTCTACTGGGCTCTACTGGGCTCTGTCGGGCTCTACTGGGCCCTGTCGGGCCCTGTCGGGCTCTGTCGGGCTCTGTCGGGCTCTGTCGTGCCCTGTCGGGCTCTGTCGGGCTCTGTCGGGCCCTGTCGGGCTCTATCGGGCCCTGTCGGGCTCTGTCGGGCCCTGTCGGGCCCTGTCGGGCCCTGTCGGGCTCTGTCGGGCTCTACTGGGCCCTGTCGGGCTCTGTCGGGCTCTGTCGGGCTCTGTCGGGCTCTACTGGGCTCTACTGTTCCCTGTCGGGCCCTGTCGGGCCCTGTCGGGCTCTGTCGGGCTCTGTCGGGCCCTGTCGGGCCCTGTCGGGCTCTGTCGGGCTCTGTCGGGCTCTGTCGGGCTCTACTGGTCTCTGTCGGGCTCTGTCAGGTTCTGTCGGGCTCTGTCGGGCCCTGTCGGGCCCTGTCGGGCCCTGTCGGGCTCTGTCGGGCTCTGTCGGGTTCTGTCGGGCTCTGTCGGGCCCTGTCGGGCTCTGTCGGGCTCTGTCGGGCTCTGTCGGGCTCTACTGGGCTCTACTGTTCCCTGTCGGGCCCTGTCGGGCTCTGTCGGGCTCTGTCGGGCTCTACTGGGCCCTGTCGGGCTCTGTCGGTTTCTGTCGGGCTCTGTCGGGCCCTGTCGGGCTCTGTCGGGCTCTGTCGGGCTCTACTGGGCTCTGTCGGGCCCTGTCGGGCTCTGTCGGGCTCTGTCGGGCCCTGTCGGGCTCTGTCAGGATCTGTCGGGCCCTGTCGGGCTCTGTCGGGCTCTTTCGGGCTCTGTCGGGCTCTACTGTGCTCTACTGTTCCCTGTCGGGCCCTGTCGGGCTCTGTCGGGCTCTGTCGGGCCCTGTCGGGCTCTGTCGGGCTCTACTGGGCCCTGTCGGGCCCTGTCGGGCTCTGTCGGGCTCTGTCGGGCTCTACTGGGCTCTACTGGGCTCTGTCGGGCTCTACTGGGCCCTGTCGGGCCCTGTCGGGCTCTGTCGGGCTCTGTCGGGCTCTGTCGGGCCCTGTCGGGCTCTGTCGGGCTCTGTCGTGCCCTGTCGGGCTCTGTCGGGCTCTGTCGGGCCCTGTCGGGCTCTATCGGGCCCTGTCGGGCCCTGTCGGGCCCTGTCGGGCTCTGTCGGGCTCTGTCGGGCCCTGTCGGGCTCTGTCGGGCTCTGTCGGGCTCTATCGGGCTCTACTGGGCTCTGTCGGGCCCTGTCGGGCTCTGTCGGGCCCTGTCGGGCCCTGTCGGGCTCTGTCGGGCTCTGTCGGGCTCTGTCGGGCTCTACTGGGCCCTGTCGGGCTCTGTCGGGCTCTGTCGGGCTCTGTCGGGCTCTGTCGGGCTCTACTGGGCCCTGTCGGTCTCTGTCGGGCTCTGTCGGGCCCTGTCGGGCCCTGTCGGGCTCTGTCAGGCTCTGTCGGGCTCTGTCGGGCTCTACTGGGCCCTGTCGGGCTCTGTCGGGCTCTGTCGGGCCCTGTCGGGCCCTGTCGGGCTCTGTCGGGCTCTGTCGGGCTCTACTGGGCCCTGTCGGGCTCTGTCGGGCTCTGTCGGGCCCTGTCGGGCCCTGTCGGGCTCTGTCGGGCTCTGTCGGGCTCTACTGGGCCCTGTCGGGCCCTGTCGGGCTCTGTCGGGCTCTGTCGGGCTCTGTCGGGCTCTGTCGAGCTCTACTGGGCTCTGTCGGGCTCTGTCGGGCCCTGTCGGGCTCTGTCGGGCCCTGTCGGGCTCTGTCGGGCTCTGTCGGGCTCTGTCGGGCTCTACTGGGCTCTGTCGGGCTCTGTCGGGCCCTGTCGGGCTCTGTCGGGCTCTGTCGGGCTCTGTCGGGCCCTGTCGGGCCCTGTCGGGCTTTGTCGGGCTCTGTCGGGCTCTGTCGGGCTCTGTCGGGCTCTACTGGGCCCTGTCGGGCTCTGTCGGGCTCTGTCGGGCCCTGTCGGGCTCTGTCGGGCCCTGTCGGGCCCTGTCGGGCTCTGTCGGGCTCTGTCGGGCTCTGTCGGGCTCTACTGGGCCCTGTCGGGCCCTGTCGGGCCCTGTCGGGCTCTGTCGGGCTCTACTGGGCCCTGTCGGGCTCTGTCGGGCCCTCTCGGGCTCTACTGGGCTCTGTCGGGCTCTGTCGGGCTCTACTGGGCTCTACTGTTCCCTGTCGGGCCCTGTCGGGCTCTGTCGGGCCCTGTCGGGCTCTGTCGGGCTCTGTCGGGCTCTGTCGGGCCCTGTCGGGCTCTGTCGGGCTCTGTCGGGCTCTGTCGGGCTCTACTGGGCTCTGTCGGGCTCTGTCAGGTTCTGTCGGGCCCTGTCGGGCTCTGTCGGGCCCTGTCGGGCCCTGTCGGGCTCTGTCGGGCTCTGTCGGGTTCTGTCGGGCTCTGTCGGGCCCTGTCGGGCTCTGTCGGGCTCTGTCGGGCTCTGTCGGGCTCTACTGGGTTCTACTGTTCCCTGTCGGGCCCTGTCGGGCTCTGTCGGGCTCTGTCGGGCTCTACTGGGCCCTGTCGGGCTCTGTCGGTTTCTGTCGGGCTCTGTCGGGCTCTGTCGGGCTCTACTGGGTTCTACTGTTCCCTGTCGGGCCCTGTCGGGCTCTGTCGGGCTCTGTCGGGCTCTACTGGGCCCTGTCGGGCTCTGTCGGTTTCTGTCGGGCTCTGTCGGGCTCTGTCGGGCTCTGTCGGGCTCTACTGGGCCCTGTCGGGCCCTGTCGGGCCCTCTCGGGCTCTACTGGGCCCTGTCGGGCTCTGTCGGGCCCTGTCGGGCTCTGTCGGGCTCTGTCGGGCTCTACTGGGCTCTACTGTTCCCTGTCGGGCCCTGTCGGGCTCTGTCGGGCCCTGTCGGCCTCTGTCGGGCTCTGTTGGGCCCTGTCGGGCTCTGTCGGGCTCTGTCGAGCTCTGTCGGGCTCTGTCGGGCTCTGTCGGGCTCTACTGGGCTCTGTCGGGCCCTGTCGGGCCCTGTCGGGCTCTGTCGGGCCCTGTCGGGCTCTGTCGGGCTCTGTCGGGCCCTGTCGGGCTCTGTCGGGCTCTGTCGGGCTCTACTGAGCTCTGTCGGGCTCTGTCGGGCTCTGTCGGGCCCTGTCGGGCTCTGTCGGGCTCTGTCGGGCTCTACTGGGCTCTGTCGGGTTCTACTGGGCTCTACTGGGCCCTGTCGGGCTCTGTCGGGCTCTGTCGGGCCCTGTCGGGCTCTGTCGAGCTCTGTCGGGCCCTGTCGGGCCCTGTCGGGCTCTGTCGGGCTCTCTCGGGCCCTGTCGGGCTCTGTCGGGCTCTGTCGGGCTCTGTCGGGCTCTACTGGGCCCTGTCGGGCTCTGTCGGGCTCTGTCGGGCCCTGTCAGGCTCTGTCGGGCTCTGTCGGGCCCTGTCGGGCTCTGTCGGGCTCTACTGGGCCCTGTCGGGCCCTGTCGGGCTCTGTCGGGCTCTGTCGGGCCCTGTCGGGCTCTGTCGGGCTCTGTCGGGCTGTGTCGGGCTCTGTCGGGCTCTACTGGGCTCTACTGGGCTCTGTCGGGCTCTGTCGGGCTCTGTCGGGCTCTGTCGGGCTCTACTGGGCCCTGTCGGGCCCTGTCGGGCTCTGTCGGGCTCTGTCGGGCTCTGTCGGGCTCTACTGGGCCTGTCGGGCCCTGTCGGGCTCTGTCGGGCTCTGTCGGGCTCTACTGGGCTCTACTGGGCTCTGTCGGGCTCTACTGGGCCCTGTCGGGCCCTGTCGGGCTCTGTCGGGCTCTGTCGGGCTCTGTCGTGCCCTGTCGGGCTCTGTCGGGCTCTGTCGGGCCCTGTCGGGCTCTATCGGGCCCTGTCGGGCTCTGTCGGGCCCTGTCGGGCCCTGTCGGGCCCTGTCGGGCTCTGTCGGGCTCTACTGGGCCCTGTCGGGCTCTGTCGGGCTCTGTCGGGCTCTGTCGGGCTCTACTGGGCTCTACTGTTCCGTGTCGGGCCCTGTCGGGCCCTGTCGGGCTCTGTCGGGCTCTGTCGGGCCCTGTCGGGCCCTGTCGGGCTCTGTCGGGCTCTGTCGGGCTCTGTCGGGCTCTACTGGTCTCTGTCGGGCTCTGTCAGGTTCTGTCGGGCTCTGTCGGGCCCTGTCGGGCCCTGTCGGGCCCTGTCGGGCTCTGTCGGGCTCTGTCGGGTTCTGTCGGGCTCTGTCGGGCCCTGTCGGGCTCTGTCGGGCTCTGTCAGGCTCTGTCGGGCTCTACTGGGCTCTACTGTTCCCTGTCGGGCCCTGTCGGGCTCTGTCGGGCTCTGTCGGGCTCTACTGGGCCCTGTCGGGCTCTGTCGGTTTCTGTCGGGCTCTGTCGGGCCCTGTCGGGCTCTGTCGGGCTCTGTCGGGCTCTACTGGGCTCTGTCGGGCCCTGTCGGGCTCTGTCGGGCTCTGTCGGGCCCTGTCGGGCTCTGTCAGGATCTGTCGGGCCCTGTCGGGCTCTGTCGGGCTCTTTCGGGCTCTGTCGGGCTCTACTGTGCTCTACTGTTCCCTGTCGGGCCCTGTCGGGCTCTGTCGGGCTCTGTCGGGCCCTGTCGGGCTCTGTCGGGCTCTGTCGGGCCCTGTCGGGCTCTGTCGGGCTCTACTGGGCCCTGTCGGGCCCTGTCGGGCTCTGTCGGGCTCTGTCGGGCTCTACTGGGCTCTACTGGGCTCTGTCGGGCTCTACTGGGCCCCGTCGGGCCCTGTCGGGCTCTGTCGGGCTCTGTCGGGCTCTGTCGGGCCCTGTCGGGCTCTGTCGGGCTCTGTCGTGCCCTGTCGGGCTCTGTCGGGCTCTGTCGGGCCCTGTCGGGCTCTATCGGGCCCTGTCGGGCCCTGTCGGGCCCTGTCGGGCTCTGTCGGGCTCTGTCGGGCCCTGTCGGGCTCTGTCGGGCTCTGTCGGGCTCTATCGGGCTCTACTGGGCTCTGTCGGGCCCTGTCGGGCTCTGTCGGGCACTGTCGGGCCCTGTCGGGCTCTGTCGGGCTCTGTCGGGCTCTGTCGGGCTCTACTGGGCCCTGTCGGGCTCTGTCGGGCTCTGTCGGGCTCTGTCGGGCTCTACTGGGCCCTGTCGGTCTCTGTCGGGCTCTGTCGGGCCCTGTCGGGCCCTGTCGGGCTCTGTCGGGCTCTGTCGGGCTCTGTCGGGCTCTACTGGGCTCTGTTGGTCTCTACTGGTCTCTACTGGGCCCTGTCGGGCTCTGTCAGGCTCTGTCGGGCTCTGTCGGGCTCTGTCGGGCCCTGTCGGGCTCTGTCGGGCTCTGTCGGGCTCTGTCGGGCTCTACTGGGCTCTGTCGGGCTCTGTCGGGCTCTGTCGGGCTCTACTGGGCTCTGTCGGGCTCTGTCGGGCTCTGTCGGGCCCTGTCGGGCTCTGTCGGGCTCTGTCGGGCCCTGTCGGGCCCTGTCGGGCTCTGTCGGGCTCTGTCGGGCTCTGTCGGGCTCTACTGGGCTCTGTTGGTCTCTACTGGTCTCTACTGGGCCCTGTCGGGCTCTGTCGGGCTCTGTCGGGCTCTGTCGGGCTCTACTGGGCTCTGTCGGGCCCTGTCGGGCCCTGTCGGGCTCTGTCGGGCCCTGTCGGGCTCTGTCGGGCTCTGTCGGGCCCTGTCGGGCTCTGTCGGGCTCTGTCGGGCTCTACTGAGCTCTGTCGGGCTCTGTCGGGCTCTGTCGGGCCCTGTCGGGCTCTGTCGGGCTCTGTCGGGCTCTGTCGGGCTCTACTGGGCTCTGTCGGGTTCTACTGGGCTCTACTGGGCCCTGTCGGGCTCTGTCGGGCTCTGTCGGGCCCTGTCGGGCTCTGTCGAGCTCTGTCGGGCCCTGTCGGGCCCTGTCGGGCTCTGTCGGGCTCTCTCGGGCCCTGTCGGGCTCTGTCGGGCTCTGTCGGGCTCTGTCGGGCTCTACTGGGCCCTGTCGGGCTCTGTCGGGCTCTGTCGGGCCCTGTCAGGCTCTGTCGGGCTCTGTCGGGCCCTGTCGGGCTCTGTCGGGCTCTACTGGGCCCTGTCGGGCCCTGTCGGGCTCTGTCGGGCTCTGTCGGGCCCTGTCGGGCTCTGTCGGGCTCTGTCGGGCTGTGTCGGGCTCTGTCGGGCTCTACTGGGCTCTACTGGGCTCTGTCGGGCTCTGTCGGGCTCTGTCGGGCTCTGTCGGGCTCTACTGGGCCCTGTCGGGCCCTGTCGGGCTCTGTCGGGCTCTGTCGGGCTCTGTCGGGCTCTGTCGGGCTCTACTGGGCCTGTCGGGCCCTGTCGGGCTCTGTCGGGCTCTGTCGGGCTCTGTCGGGCTCTACTGGGCTCTACTGGGCTCTGTCGGTCTCTGTCGGGCTCTGTCGGGCTCTGTCGGGCCCTGTCGGGCTCTGTCGGGCTCTGTCGTGCCCTGTCGGGCCCTGTCGGGCTCTGTCGGGCTCTGTCGGGCCCTGTCGGGCCCTGTCGGGCTCTGTCGGGCTCTGTCGGGCCCTGTCGGGCTCTGTCGGGCTCTGTCGGGCTCTGTCGGGCTCTACTCGGCCCTGTCGGGCCCTGTCGGGCCCTGTCGGGCTCTGTCGGGCTCTCTCGGGCTCTGTCAGGCCCTGTGGGGCCCTGTCGCGCCCTGTCGGGCCCTCTCGGGCTCTGTCGGGCTCTGTCGGGCTCTACTGGGCTCTGTCGGGCTCTGTCGGGCTCTGTCGGGCCCTGTCGGGCCCTGTCGGGCTCTGTCAGGCTCTGTCGGGCTCTGTCGGGCTCTGTCGGGCCCTGTCGGGCCCTGTCGGGCTCTGTCGGGCTCTGTCGGGCCCTGTCGGGCCCTGTCGGGCTCTGTCGGGCTCTGTCGGGCTCTACTGGGCTCTGTCGGGCTCTGTCGGGCTCTGTCGGGCCCTGTCGGGCTCTGTCGGGCTCTGTCGGGCTCTACTGGGCTCTGTCGGGCTCTGTCGGGCTCTACTGGGCCCTGTCGGGCTCTGTCGGGCCCTGTCGGGCTCTGTCGGGCTCTGTCGGGCCCTGTCGGGCTCTGTCGGGCTCTGTCGGGCTCTGTCGGGCTCTACTGGGCTCTGTCGGGTTCTACTGGGCTCTACTGGGCCCTGTCGGGCTCTGTCGGGCT
This sequence comes from Caloenas nicobarica, assembly GCF_036013445.1. Classification (NCBI taxonomy): domain Eukaryota; kingdom Metazoa; phylum Chordata; class Aves; order Columbiformes; family Columbidae; genus Caloenas; species Caloenas nicobarica. The sequence continues at coordinate 29,976 of NW_027017361.1, forward strand.
CTGTCGGGCCCTGTCGGGCTCTGTCGGGCTCTGTCGGGCCCTGTCGGGCCCTGTCGGGCTCTGTCGGGCTCTGTCGGGCCCTGTCGGGCTCTGTCGGGCTCTGTCGGGCTCTACTGGGCCCTGTCGGGCTCTGTCGGGCTCTGTCGGGATCTGTCGGGCCCTGTCGGGCCCTGTCAGGCTCTGTCGGGCTCTGTCGGGCCCTGTCGGGCTCTGTCGGACTCTACTGGGCTCTGTCGGGCCCTGTCGGGCTCTGTCGGGCTCTGTCGGGCTCTGTCGTGCCCTGTCGGGCTCTGTCGGGCTCTGTCGGGCCCTGTCGGGCTCTATCGGGCCCTGTCGGGCTCTGTCGGGCCCTGTCGGGCCCTGTCGGGCCCTGTCGGGCTCTGTCGGGCTCTACTGGGCCCTGTCGGGCTCTGTCGGGCTCTGTCGGGCTCTGTCGGGCTCTACTGGGCTCTACTGTTCCGTGTCGGGCCCTGTCGGGCCCTGTCGGGCTCTGTCGGGCTCTGTCGGGCCCTGTCGGGCCCTGTCGGGCTCTGTCGGGCTCTGTCGGGCTCTGTCGGGCTCTACTGGTCTCTGTCGGGCTCTGTCAGGTTCTGTCGGGCTCTGTCGGGCCCTGTCGGGCCCTGTCGGGCCCTGTCGGGCTCTGTCGGGCTCTGTCGGGTTCTGTCGGGCTCTGTCGGGCCCTGTCGGGCTCTGTCGGGCTCTGTCAGGCTCTGTCGGGCTCTACTGGGCTCTACTGTTCCCTGTCGGGCCCTGTCGGGCTCTGTCGGGCTCTGTCGGGCTCTACTGGGCCCTGTCGGGCTCTGTCGGTTTCTGTCGGGCTCTGTCGGGCCCTGTCGGGCTCTGTCGGGCTCTGTCGGGCTCTACTGGGCTCTGTCGGGCCCTGTCGGGCTCTGTCGGGCTCTGTCGGGCCCTGTCGGGCTCTGTCAGGATCTGTCGGGCCCTGTCGGGCTCTGTCGGGCTCTTTCGGGCTCTGTCGGGCTCTACTGTGCTCTACTGTTCCCTGTCGGGCCCTGTCGGGCTCTGTCGGGCTCTGTCGGGCCCTGTCGGGCTCTGTCGGGCTCTGTCGGGCCCTGTCGGGCTCTGTCGGGCTCTACTGGGCCCTGTCGGGCCCTGTCGGGCTCTGTCGGGCTCTGTCGGGCTCTACTGGGCTCTACTGGGCTCTGTCGGGCTCTACTGGGCCCCGTCGGGCCCTGTCGGGCTCTGTCGGGCTCTGTCGGGCTCTGTCGGGCCCTGTCGGGCTCTGTCGGGCTCTGTCGTGCCCTGTCGGGCTCTGTCGGGCTCTGTCGGGCCCTGTCGGGCTCTATCGGGCCCTGTCGGGCCCTGTCGGGCCCTGTCGGGCTCTGTCGGGCTCTGTCGGGCCCTGTCGGGCTCTGTCGGGCTCTGTCGGGCTCTATCGGGCTCTACTGGGCTCTGTCGGGCCCTGTCGGGCTCTGTCGGGCCCTGTCGGGCCCTGTCGGGCTCTGTCGGGCTCTGTCGGGCTCTGTCGGGCTCTACTGGGCCCTGTCGGGCTCTGTCGGGCTCTGTCGGGCTCTGTCGGGCTCTGTCGGGCTCTGTCGGGCTCTACTGGGCCCTGTCGGTCTCTGTCGGGCTCTGTCGGGCCCTGTCGGGCCCTGTCGGGCTCTGTCAGGCTCTGTCGGGCTCTGTCGGGCTCTGTCGGGCCCTGTCGGGCTCTGTCGGGCTCTGTCGGGCTCTGTCGGGCTCTACTGGGCTCTGTCGGGCTCTGTCGGGCTCTGTCGGGCTCTACTGGGCTCTGTCGGGCTCTGTCAGGCTCTGTCGGGCCCTGTCGGGCTCTGTCGGGCTCTGTCGGGCCCTGTCGGGCTCTGTCGGGCTCTGTCGGGCTCTGTCGGGCTCTGTCGGGCTCTACTGGGCTCTACTGGGCTCTGTCGGGCTCTGTCGGGCTCTGTCGGGCTCTGTCGGGCTCTACTGGGCTCTGTTGGTCTCTACTGGTCTCTACTGGGCCCTGTCGGGCTCTGTCGGGCTCTGTCGGGCTCTGTCGGGCTCTACTGGGCTCTGTCGGGCCCTGTCGGGCCCTGTCGGGCTCTGTCGGGCCCTGTCGGGCTCTGTCGGGCTCTGTCGGGCCCTGTCGGGCTCTGTCGGGCTCTGTCGGGCTCTACTGAGCTCTGTCGGGCTCTGTCGGGCTCTGTCGGGCCCTGTCGGGCTCTGTCGGGCTCTGTCGGGCTCTGTCGGGCTCTACTGGGCTCTGTCGGGTTCTACTGGGCTCTACTGGGCCCTGTCGGGCTCTGTCGGGCTCTGTCGGGCCCTGTCGGGCTCTGTCGAGCTCTGTCGGGCCCTGTCGGGCCCTGTCGGGCTCTGTCGGGCTCTCTCGGGCCCTGTCGGGCTCTGTCGGGCTCTGTCGGGCTCTGTCGGGCTCTACTGGGCCCTGTCGGGCTCTGTCGGGCTCTGTCGGGCCCTGTCAGGCTCTGTCGGGCTCTGTCGGGCCCTGTCGGGCTCTGTCGGGCTCTACTGGGCCCTGTCGGGCCCTGTCGGGCTCTGTCGGGCTCTGTCGGGCCCTGTCGGGCTCTGTCGGGCTCTGTCGGGCTGTGTCGGGCTCTGTCGGGCTCTACTGGGCTCTACTGGGCTCTGTCGGGCTCTGTCGGGCTCTGTCGGGCTCTGTCGGGCTCTACTGGGCCCTGTCGGGCCCTGTCGGGCTCTGTCGGGCTCTGTCGGGCTCTGTCGGGCTCTGTCGGGCTCTACTGGGCCTGTCGGGCCCTGTCGGGCTCTGTCGGGCTCTGTCGGGCTCTGTCGGGCTCTACTGGGCTCTACTGGGCTCTGTCGGTCTCTGTCGGGCTCTGTCGGGCTCTGTCGGGCCCTGTCGGGCTCTGTCGGGCTCTGTCGTGCCCTGTCGGGCCCTGTCGGGCTCTGTCGGGCTCTGTCGGGCCCTGTCGGGCCCTGTCGGGCTCTGTCGGGCTCTGTCGGGCCCTGTCGGGCTCTGTCGGGCTCTGTCGGGCTCTGTCGGGCTCTACTCGGCCCTGTCGGGCCCTGTCGGGCCCTGTCGGGCTCTGTCGGGCTCTCTCGGGCTCTGTCAGGCCCTGTGGGGCCCTGTCGCGCCCTGTCGGGCCCTCTCGGGCTCTGTCGGGCTCTGTCGGGCTCTACTGGGCTCTGTCGGGCTCTGTCGGGCTCTGTCGGGCCCTGTCGGGCCCTGTCGGGCTCTGTCAGGCTCTGTCGGGCTCTGTCGGGCTCTGTCGGGCCCTGTCGGGCCCTGTCGGGCTCTGTCGGGCTCTGTCGGGCCCTGTCGGGCCCTGTCGGGCTCTGTCGGGCTCTGTCGGGCTCTGTCGGGCTCTACTGGGCTCTGTCGGGCTCTGTCGGGCTCTGTCGGGCCCTGTCGGGCTCTGTCGGGCTCTGTCGGGCTCTACTGGGCTCTGTCGGGCTCTGTCGGGCTCTACTGGGCCCTGTCGGGCTCTGTCGGGCCCTGTCGGGCTCTGTCGGGCTCTGTCGGGCCCTGTCGGGCTCTGTCGGGCTCTGTCGGGCTCTGTCGGGCTCTACTGGGCTCTGTCGGGTTCTACTGGGCTCTACTGGGCCCTGTCGGGCTCTGTCGGGCTCTGTCGGGCCCTGTCGGGCTCTGTCGGGCTCTGTCGGGCCCTGTCGGGCCCTGTCGGGCTCTGTCGGGCTCTGTCGGGCCCTGTCGGGCTCTGTCGGGCTCTGTCGGGCTCTACTGGGCCCTGTCGGGCTCTGTCGGGCTCTGTCGGGATCTGTCGGGCCCTGTCGGGCCCTGTCAGGCTCTGTCGGGCTCTGTCGGGCCCTGTCGGGCTCTGTCGGACTCTACTGGGCTCTGTCGGGCCCTGTCGGGCTCTATCGGGCCCTGTCGGGCCCTGTCGGGCCCTGTCGGGCTCTGTCGGGCTCTGTCGGGCCCTGTCGGGCTCTGTCGGGCTCTGTCGGGCTCTATCGGGCTCTACTGGGCTCTGTCGGGCCCTGTCGGGCTCTGTCGGGCCCTGTCGGGCCCTGTCGGGCTCTGTCGGGCTCTGTCGGGCTCTGTCGGGCTCTACTGGGCCCTGTCGGGCTCTGTCGGGCTCTGTCGGGCTCTGTCGGGCTCTGTCGGGCTCTGTCGGGCTCTACTGGGCCCTGTCGGTCTCTGTCGGGCTCTGTCGGGCCCTGTCGGGCCCTGTCGGGCTCTGTCAGGCTCTGTCGGGCTCTGTCGGGCTCTGTCGGGCCCTGTCGGGCTCTGTCGGGCTCTGTCGGGCTCTGTCGGGCTCTACTGGGCTCTGTCGGGCTCTGTCGGGCTCTGTCGGGCTCTACTGGGCTCTGTCGGGCTCTGTCGGGCTCTGTCGGGCCCTGTCGGGCTCTGTCGGGCTCTGTCGGGCCCTGTCGGGCCCTGTCGGGCTCTGTCGGGCTCTGTCGGGCTCTGTCGGGCTCTACTGGGCTCTGTTGGTCTCTACTGGTCTCTACTGGGCCCTGTCGGGCTCTGTCGGGCTCTGTCGGGCTCTGTCGGGCTCTACTGGGCTCTGTCGGGCCCTGTCGGGCCCTGTCGGGCTCTGTCGGGCCCTGTCGGGCTCTGTCGGGCTCTGTCGGGCCCTGTCGGGCTCTGTCGGGCTCTGTCGGGCTCTACTGAGCTCTGTCGGGCTCTGTCGGGCTCTGTCGGGCCCTGTCGGGCTCTGTCGGGCTCTGTCGGGCTCTGTCGGGCTCTACTGGGCTCTGTCGGGTTCTACTGGGCTCTACTGGGCCCTGTCGGGCTCTGTCGGGCTCTGTCGGGCCCTGTCGGGCTCTGTCGAGCTCTGTCGGGCCCTGTCGGGCCCTGTCGGGCTCTGTCGGGCTCTCTCGGGCCCTGTCGGGCTCTGTCGGGCTCTGTCGGGCTCTGTCGGGCTCTACTGGGCCCTGTCGGGCTCTGTTGGGCTCTGTCGGGCCCTGTCAGGCTCTGTCGGGCTCTGTCGGGCCCTGTCGGGCTCTGTCGGGCTCTACTGGGCCCTGTCGGGCTCTGTCGGGCTCTACTGGGCTCTACTGGGCTCTGTCGGGCTCTGTCGGGCTCTGTCGGGCTCTGTCGGGCTCTACTGGGCCCTGTCGGGCCCTGTCGGGCTCTGTCGGGCTCTGTCGGGCTCTGTCGGGCTCTGTCGGGCTCTACTGGGCCTGTCGGGCCCTGTCGGGCTCTGTCGGGCTCTGTCGGGCTCTGTCGGGCTCTACTGGGCTCTACTGGGCTCTGTCGGTCTCTGTCGGGCTCTGTCGGGCTCTGTCGGGCCCTGTCGGGCTCTGTCGGGCTCTGTCGTGCCCTGTCGGGCCCTGTCGGGCTCTGTCGGGCTCTGTCGGGACCTGTCGGGCCCTGTCGGGCTCTGTCGGGCTCTGTCGGGCCCTGTCGGGCTCTGTCGGGCTCTGTCGGGCTCTGTCGGGCTCTACTCGGCCCTGTCGGGCCCTGTCGGGCCCTGTCGGGCTCTGTCGGGCTCTCTCGGGCTCTGTCAGGCCCTGTGGGGCCCTGTCGGGCCCTGTCGGGCCCTCTCGGGCTCTGTCGGGCTCTGTCGGGCTCTACTGGGCTCTGTCGGGCTCTGTCGGGCTCTGTCGGGCCCTGTCGGGCCCTGTCGGGCTCTGTCAGGCTCTGTCGGGCTCTGTCGGGCTCTGTCGGGCCCTGTCGGGCCCTGTCGGGCTCTGTCGGGCTCTGTCGGGCCCTGTCGGGCCCTGTCGGGCTCTGTCGGGCTCTGTCGGGCTCTGTCGGGCTCTACTGGGCTCTGTCGGGCCCTGTCGGGCTCTGTCGGGCCCTGTCGGGCTCTGTCGGGCTCTGTCGGGCTCTACTGGGCTCTGTCGGGCTCTGTCGGGCTCTACTGGGCCCTGTCGGGCTCTGTCGGGCCCTGTCGGGCTCTGTCGGGCTCTGTCGGGCCCTGTCGGGCTCTGTCGGGCTCTGTCGGGCTCTGTCGGGCTCTACTGGGCTCTGTCGGGTTCTACTGGGCTCTACTGGGCCCTGTCGGGCTCTGTCGGGCTCTGTCGGGCCCTGTCGGGCTCTGTCGGGCTCTGTCGGGCCCTGTCGGGCCCTGTCGGGCTCTGTCGGGCTCTGTCGGGCCCTGTCGGGCTCTGTCGGGCTCTGTCGGGCTCTACTGGGCCCTGTCGGGCTCTGTCGGGCTCTGTCGGGATCTGTCGGGCCCTGTCGGGCCCTGTCAGGCTCTGTCGGGCTCTGTCGGGCCCTGTCGGGCTCTGTCGGGCTCTACTGGGCCCTGTCGGGCTCTGACGGGCTCTGTCGGGCCCTGTCGGGCCCTGTCGGGCTCTGTCGGGCTCTGTCGGGCTCTACTGGGCTCTGTCGGGCTCTGTCGGGCTCTACTGGGCCCTGTCGGGCTCTGTCGGGCTCTGTGGGGCCCTGTCGGGCTCTGTCGGGCTCTGTCGGGCCCTGTCGGGCCCTGTCGGGCTCTGTCGGGCCCTGTCGGGCCCTGTCGGGCTCTGTCGGGCCCTGTCGGGCCCTGTCGGGCTCTGTCGGGCTCTGTCGGGCCCTGTCGGGCTCTGTCGGGCTCTGTCGGGCTCTGTCGGGCTCTACTGGGACCTGTCGGGCTCTGTCGGGCCCTGTCGGGCTCTGTCGGGCTCTGTCGGGCCCTGTCGGGCTCTGTCGGGCTCTACTGGGCCCTGTCGGGCCCTGTTGGGCCCTGTCGGGCTCTGTCGGGCTCTGTCGGGCTCTGTCGGGCTCTACTGGGCTTTACTGGGCTCTGTCGGGCTCTACTGGGCCCTGTCGGGCCCTGTTGGGCTCTGTCGGGCTCTGTCGGGCTCTGTCGTGCCCTGTCGGGCTCTGTCGGGCTCTGTCGGGCCCTGTCGGGCTCTATCGGGCCCTGTCGGGCTCTGTCGGGCCCTGTCGGGCCCTGTCGGGCCCTGTCGGGCTCTGTCGGGCTCTGTCGGGCTCTGTCGGGCTCTACTGGGCTCTACTGTTCCCTGTCGGGCCCTGTCGGGCCCTGTCGGGCTCTGTCGGGCTCTGTCGGGCCCTGTCGGGCCCTGTCGGGCTCTGTCGGGCTCTGTCGGGCTCTGTCGGGCTCTACTGGTCTCTGTCGGGCTCTGTCAGGTTCTGTCGGGCTCTGTCGGGCTCTGTCGGGCTCTGTCGGGTTCTGTCGGGCTCTGTCGGGCCCTGTCGGGCTCTGTCGGGCTCTGTCGGGCTCTGTCGGGCTCTGTCGGGCTCTACTGGGCTCTACTGTTCCCTGTCGGGCCCTGTCGGGCTCTGTCGGGCTCTGTCGGGCTCTACTGGGCCCTGTCAGGCTCTGTCGGTTTCTGTCGGGCTCTGTCGGGCTCTGTCGGGCCCTGTCGGGCTCTGTCGGGCTCTGTCGGGCTCTGTCGGGCTCTACTGGGCTCTGTCGGGCCCTGTCGGGCTCTGTCGGGCTCTGTCGGGCCCTGTCGGGCTCTGTCAGGATCTGTCGGGCCCTGTCGGGCTCTGTCGGGCTCTTTCGGGCTCTGTCGGGCTCTACTGTGCTCTACTGTTCCCTGTCGGGCCCTGTCGGGCTCTGTCGGGCCCTGTCGGCCTCTGTTGGGCCCTGTCGGGCCCTGTCGGGCCCTGTCGGGCTCTGTCGGGCTCTGTCGGGCTCTACTCGGCTCTGTCGGGCTCTGTTGCGCTCTGTCGGGCTCTGTCGGGCCCTGTCGGGCTCTGTTAGGATCTGTTGGGCCCTGTCGGGCTCTGTCGGGCTCTTTCGGGCTCTGTCGGGCTCTGTCGGGCTCTACTGGGCTCTGTCGGGCTCTGTCGGGCTCTGTTGGGCTCTACTGGGCCCTGTCGGGCTCTGTCGGGCTCTGTCGGGCCCTGTCGGGCTCTGTCGGGCCCTGTCGGGCTCTGTCGGGCTCTACTGGGCCCTGTCGGGCCCTGTCGGGCCCTGTCGGGCTCTGTCGGGCTCTGTCGGGCTCTGTCGGGCTCTACTGGTCTCTGTCGGGCTCTGTCGGGCCCTGTCGGGCTCTGTCGGGCTCTGTCTTGCTCTACTGGGCTCTGTCGGGCTCTGTCGGGCTCTGTCGGGCTCTGTCGGGCTCTACTGGGCTAAACTGGGCCCTGTCGGGCTCTGTCGGGCCCTGTCGGGCCCTGTCGGGCTCTGTCGGGCTCTGTCGGGCTCTCTCGGGCTCTACTGGGCTCTGTCGGGCTCTATTGGGGTCTGTCGGGCCCTGTCGGGCTCTGTCGGGCTCTGTCGGGCTCTGTCGGGCCCTGTCGGGCTCTGTCGGGCTCTGTCGGGCTCTGTCGGGCTCTACTGGGCCCTGTCGGGCCCTGTCGGGCCCTCTCGGGCTCTGTCGGGCTCTGTCGGGCTCTGTCGGGCTCTACTGGGCTCTGTCGGGCCCTGTCGGGCTCTGTCGGGCTCTGTCGGGCTCTGTCGGGCTCTGTCGGGCTCTGTCGGGCTCTACTGGGCCCTGTCGGGCCCTGTCGGGCCCTGTCGGGCTCTGTCGGGCTCTGTCGGGCTCTACTGGGCTCTGTCGGGCCCTGTCGGGCCCTGTCGGGCTCTGTCGGGCTCTGTCGGGCTCTGTCGGGCTCTACTGGGCTCTGTCGGGCTCTATTGGGGTCTGTCGGGCCCTGTCGGGTTCTGTCGGGCTCTGTCGGGCCCTGTCGGGCCCTGTCGGGCTCTGTCGGGCTCTGTCGGGCTCTACTGGGCCCTGTCGGGCCCTGTCGGGCCCTGTCGGGCTCTGTCGGGCTCTGTCGAGCTCTACTGGGCCCTGTCGGGCCCTGTCGGGCCCTGTCGGGCTCTGTCGGGCTCTGTCGGGCTCTGTCGGGCTCTACTGGGCTCTGTCGGTCTCTGTCGGGCCCTGTCGGGCTCTGTCGGGCTCTGTCGGGCTCTGTCGGGCCCTGTCGGGCTCTACTGGGCCCTGTCGGGCCCTGTCGAGCTTTGTCGGGCTCTGTCGGGCTCTGTCGGGCTCTGTCGGGCCCTGTCGGGCTCTGTCGGGCCCTGTCGGGCTCTGTCGGTTTCTGTCGGGCTCTGTCGGGCTCTGTCGGGCTCTGTCGGGCCCTGTCGGGCCCTGTCGGGATCTGTCAGGCTCTACTGGGCCCTGTCGGGCTCTGTCGGGCCCTGTCGGGCTCTGTCGGGCTCTGTCGGGCTCTACTGGGCTCTACTGTTCCCTGTCGGGCCCTGTCGGGCTCTGTCGGGCTCTGTCGGGCTCTGTCGGGCTCTACTGGGCTCTACTGTTCCCTGTCGGGCTCTGTCGGGCTCTTTCGGGCTCTGTCGGGCTCTGTCGGGCTCTACTGGGCTCTGTCGGGCTCTGTCGGGCTCTGTTGGGCTCTACTGGGCCCTGTCGGGCTCTGTCGGGCTCTGTCGGGCCCTGTCGGGCTCTGTCGGGCTCTGTCGGGCTCTGTCGGGCTCTACTGGGCCCTGTCGGGCTCTGTCGGGCTCTGTCAGGCCCTGTCGGGCTCTGTCGGGCTCTGTCGGGCTCTCTCGGGCTCTACTGGGCTCTGTCGGGCTCTATTGGGGTCTGTCGGGCCCTGTCGGGCTCTGTCGGGCTCTGTCGGGCCCTGTTGGGCCCTTGCGGGCTCTGTCGGGCTCTGTCGGGCTCTGTCGGGCTCTGTCGGGCTCTGTCGGGCTCTGTCGGGCTCTACTGGGCCCTGTCGGGCTCTGTCGGGCTCTGTCGGGCCCTGTCGGGCTCTGTCGGGCTCTGTCGGGCTCTGTCGGGCTCTGTCGGGCCCTGTCGGGCCCTGTCGGGCTCTGTCGGGCTCTGTCGGGCTCTGTCGGGCTCTACTGGGCCCTGTCGGGCCCTGTCGGGCCCTGTCGGGCTCTGTCGGGCTCTACTGGGCCCTGTCGGGCTCTGTCGGGCCCTCTCGGGCTCTACTGGGCTCTGTCGGGCTCTGTCGGGCTCTACTGGGCTCTACTGTTCCCTGTCGGGCCCTGTCGGGCTCTGTCGGGCCCTGTCGGGCTCTGTCGGGCTCTGTCGGGCCCTGTCGGGCCCTGTCGGGCTCTGTCGGGCTCTGTCGGGCTCTGTCGGGCTCTACTGGGCTCTGTCGGGCTCTGTCAGGTTCTGTCGGGCCCTGTCGGGCTCTGTCGGGCCCTGTCGGGCCCTGTCGGGCTCTGTCGGGCTCTGTCGGGTTCTGTCGGGCTCTGTCGGGCCCTGTCGGGCTCTGTCGGGCTCTGTCGGGCTCTGTCGGGCCCTTGCGGGCTCTGTCGGGCTCTGTCGGGCCCTGTCGGGCTCTGTCGGGCTCTGTCGGGCCCTCTCGGGCTCTGTCGGGCCCTGTCGGGCTCTACTGGGCTCTGTCGGGCTCTGTCGGGCCCTGTCGGGCTCTCCTGGGCCCTGTCGGGCCCTGTCGGGCTCTGTCGGGCTCTGTCGGGCTCTACTGGGCTCTGTCGGGCTCTATTGGGGTCTGTCGGGCCCTGTCGGGCTCTGTCGGGCTCTGTCGGGCCCTGTCGGGCCCTGTCGGGCTCTGTCGGGCTCTGTCGGGCTCTACTGGGCCCTGTCGGGCCCTGTCGGGCTCTGTCGGGCTCTGTCGAGCTCTACTGGGCTCTGTCGGGCTCTGTCGGGCCCTGTCGGGCTCTGTCGGGTTCTGTCGGGCCCTGTCGGGCTCTACTGGGCCCTGTCGGGCCCTGTCGGGCTCTGTCGGGCTCTGTCGGGCTCTACTGGGCTCTGTCGGGCTCTATTGGGGTCTGTCGGGCCCTGTCGGGCTCTGTCGGGCTCTGTCGGGCCCTGTCGGGCCCTGTCGGGCTCTGTCGGGCTCTGTCGGGCTCTACTGGGCCCTGTCGGGCCCTGTCGGGCTCTGTCGGGCTCTGTCGAGCTCTACTGGGCTCTGTCGGGCTCTGTCGGGCCCTGTCGGGCTCTGTCGGGCCCTTGCGGGCTCTGTCGGGCTCTGTCGGGCCCTGTCGGGCTCTGTCGGGCTCTGTCGGGCCCTCTAAGGCTCTGTCGGGCTCTGTCGGGCTCTACTGGGCTCTGTCGGGCTCTGTCGGGCCCTGTCGGGCTCTGTCGGGCTCTGTCGGGTTCTGTCGGGCCCTGTCGGGCTCTACTGGGCCCTGTCGGGCCCTGTCGGGCTCTGTCGGGCTCTGTCGGGCTCTACTGGGCTCTGTCGGGCTCTATTGGGGTCTGTCGGGCCCTGTCGGGCTCTGTCGGGCTCTGTCGGGCCCTGTCGGGCCCTGTCGGGCTCTGTCGGGCTCTGTCGGGCTCTACTGGGCCCTGTCGGGCCCTGTCGGGCTCTGTCGGGCTCTGTCGAGCTCTACTGGGCTCTGTCGGGCTCTGTCGGGCCCTGTCGGGCTCTGTCGGGCCCTGTCGGGCTCTGTCGGGCTCTGTCGGGCTCTGTCGGGCTCTACTGGGCTCTGTCGGGCTCTGTCGGGCCCTGTCGGGCTCTGTCGGGCTCTGTCGGGCTCTGTCGGGCTCTGTCGGGCCCTGTCGGGCTCTACTGGGCCCTGTCGGGCCCTGTCGAGCTTTGTCGGTCTCTGTCGGGCTCTGTCGGGCTCTGTCGGGCTCTACTGTTCCCTGTCGGGCTCTGTTGGGCTCTGTCGGGCCCTGTCGGGGTCTATCGGGCTCTGTCGGGCCCTGTCGGGCCCTGTCGGGCTCTGTCGGGCTCTGTCGGGCCCTGTCGGGCCCTGTCGGGCTCTGTCGGGCTCTGTCGGGCTCTGTCGGGCTCTGTCGGGCTCTACTGGTCTCTGTCGGGCTCTGTCAGGTTCTGTCGGGCTCTGTCGGGCTCTGTCGGGCCCTGTCGGGCCCTGTCGGGCTCTGTCGGGCTCTGTCGGGTTCTGTCGGGCTCTGTCGGGCCCTGTCGGGCTCTGTCGGGCTCTGTCGGGCTCTGTCGGGCTCTACTGGGCTCTGTCGGGCTCTGTCGGTTTCTGTCGGGCTCTGTCGGGCTCTGTCGGGCCCTGTCGGGCTCTGTCGGGCTCTGTCGGGCTCTGTCGGGCTCTACTGGGCTCTGTCGGGCCCTGTCGGGCTCTGTCGGGCTCTGTCGGGCCCTGTCGGGCTCTGTCGGGCCCTGTCGGGCTCTGTCGGGTTCTGTCGGGCTCTGTCGGGCCCTGTCGCGCTCTACTGGGCTCTGTCGGGCTCTACTGGGCTCTACTGTTCCCTGTCGGGCCCTGTCGGGCTCTGTCGGGCCCTGTCGGGCTCTGTCGGGCTCTGTCGGGCCCTGTCGGGCCCTGTCGGGCTCTGTCGGGCCCTGTCGGGCTCTGTCGGGTTCTGTCGGGCTCTGTCGGGCCCTGTCGGGCTCTACTGGGCCCTGTCGGGCCCTGTCGGGCTTTGTCGGGCTCTGTCGGGCTCTGTCGGGCTCTGTCGGGCTCTACTGGGCCCTGTCGGGCTCTGTCGGGCTCTGTCGGGCCCTGTCGGGCTCTGTCGGGCCCTGTCGGGCTCTGTCGGGCTCTGTCGGGCCCTGTCGGGCCCTGTCGGGCTCTGTCGGGCTCTGTCGGGCTCTGTCGGGCTCTACTGGGCCCTGTCGGGCCCTGTCGGGCCCTGTCGGGCTCTGTCGGGCTCTACTGGGCCCTGTCGGGCTCTGTCGGGCCCTCTCGGGCTCTACTGGGCTCTGTCGGGCTCTGTCGGGCTCTACTGGGCTCTACTGTTCCCTGTCGGGCCCTGTCGGGCTCTGTCGGGCCCTGTCGGGCTCTGTTGGGCTCTGTCGGGCCCTGTCGGGCCCTGTCGGGCTCTGTCGGGCTCTGTCGGGCTCTGTCGGGCTCTACTGGGCTCTGTCGGGCTCTGTCAGGTTCTGTCGGGCCCTGTCGGGCTCTGTCGGGCCCTGTCGGGCCCTGTCGGGCTCTGTCGGGCTCTGTCGGGTTCTGTCGGGCTCTGTCGGGCCCTGTCGGGCTCTGTCGGGCTCTGTCGGGCTCTGTCGGGCTCTACTGGGTTCTACTGTTCCCTGTCGGGCCCTGTCGGGCTCTGTCGGGCTCTGTCGGGCTCTACTGGGCCCTGTCGGGCTCTGTCGGTTTCTGTCGGGCTCTGTCGAGCTCTGTCGGGCCCTGTCGGGCCCTGTCGGGCTCTGTCGGGCTCTACTGGGCCCTGTCGGGCTCTGTCGGGCCCTGTCGGGCTCTGTCGGGCTCTACTGGGCTCTACTGTTCCCTGTCGGGCCCTGTCGGGCTCTGTCGGGCCCTGTCGGCCTCTGTCGGGCTCTGTCGGGCTCTTTCGGGCCCTGTCGGGCTCTGTCGGGCCCTGTCGGGCTCTGTCGGGCCCTGTCGGGCCCTGTCGGGCTTTGTCGGGCTCTGTCGAGCTCTGTCGGGCTCTGTGAGGCTCTACTGGGGCCTGTCGGGCTCTGTCGGGCTCTGTCGGGCCCTGTCGGGCTCTGTCGGGCTCTGTCGGGCTCTGTCGGGCTCTACTGGGCCCTGTCGGGCTCTGTCGGGCTCTGTCGGGTTCTACTGGGCTCTACTGGGCTCTGTCGGGCTCTGTCGGGCCCTGTCGGGCTCTGTCGGGCTCTGTCGGGCTCTGTCGGGCCCTGTCGGGCCCTGTCGAGCTCTGTCGGGCTCTGTCGGGCTCTGTCAGGCTCTACTGGGCTCTGTCGGGCTCTGTCGGGTTCTGTCGGGCTCTGTCAGGCTCTGTCGGGCCCTGTCGGGCTCTACTGGGCCCTGTCGGGCCCTGTCGGGCCCTGTCGGGCTCTGTCGGGCTCTACTGGGCCCTGTCGGGCCCTGTCGGGCCCTGTCGGGCTCTGTCGGGCTCTGTCGGGCTCTACTAGGCTCTGTCGGGCTCTGTCGGGCTCTGTCGGGCTCTACTGGGCTCTGTCGGGCTCTGTCGGGCCCTGTCGGGCCCTTGCGGGCTCTGTCGGGCCCTGTCGGGCTCTGTCGGGCTCTGTCGGGCTCTGTCGGGCCCTGTCGGGCTCTACTGGGCCCTGTCGGGCCCTGTCGGGCCCTGTCGGGCTCTGTCGGGCTCTGTCGGGCTCTGTCGGGATCTACTGGGCTCTGTCGGGCTCTATTGGGGTCTGCCGGGCCCTGTCGGGCTCTGTCGGGCTCTGTCGGGCCCTGTCGGGCCCTGTCGGGCTCTGTCGGGCTCTGTCGAGCTCTACTGGGCTCTGTCGGGCTCTGTCGGGCCCTGTCGGGCTCTGTCGGGCCCTGTCGGGCTCTGTCGGGCTCTGTCGGGCTCTGTCGGGCTCTACTGGGCTCTGTCGGGCTCTGTCGGGCCCTGTCGGGCTCTGTCGGGCTCTGTCGGGCTCTGTCGGGCTCTGTCGGGCCCTGTCGGGCTCTACTGGGCCCTGTCGGGCCCTGTCGGGCTCTGTCGGGCTCTGTCGGGCCCTGTCGGGCTCTGTCGGGCTCTGTCGGGCTCTACTGGGCTCTGTCAGGCCCTGTCGGGCCCTGTCGGGCTCTGTCGGGCTCTACCGGGCCCTGTCGGGCTCTGTCGGGCCCTCTCGGGCTCTGTCGGGCTCTGTCGGGCTCTGTCGGGCTCTACTGGGCTCTACTGTTCCCTGTCGGGCCCTGTCGGGCCCTGTCGGGCTCTGTCGGGCTCTGTCGGGCCCTGTCGGGCCCTGTCGGGCTCTGTCGGGCTCTGTCGGGCTCTACTGGTCTCTGTCGGGCTCTGTCAGGTTCTGTCGGGCTCTGTCGGGCTCTGTCGGGCCCTGTCGGGCCCTGTCGGGCTCTGTCGGGCTCTGTCGGGTTCTGTCGGGCTCTGTCGGGCCCTGTCGGGCTCTGTCGGGCTCTGTCGGGCTCTGTCGGGCTCTACTGGGCTCTGTCGGGCCCTGTCGGCCTCTGTCGGGCTCTGTCGGGCTCTGTCGGGCCCTGTCGGGCCCTGTCGGGCCCTGTCGGGCTCTGTCGGGCTCTGTCGGGCTCTACTGTGCTCTACTGTTCCCTGTCGGGCCCTGTCGGGCTCTGTCGGGCCCTGTCGGCCTCTGTTGGGCCCTGTCGGGCCCTGTCGGGCCCTGTCGGGCTCTGTCGGGCTCTGTCGGGCTCTACTCGGCTCTGTCGGGCTCTGTTGGGCTCTGTCGGGCTCTGTCGGGCTCTGTCGGGCCCTGTCGGGCTCTGTCAGGATCTGTCGGGCCCTGTCGGGCCCTGTCGGGCTCTGTCGGGCTCTGTCGGGCTCTACTGGGCTCTGTCGGGCTCTGTCGGGCTCTCTTGGGCTCTACTGGGCCCTGTCGGGCTCTGTCGGGCTCTGTCGGGCCCTGTCGGGCTCTGTCGGGCCCTGTCGGGCTCTGTCGGGCTCTGTCGGGCTCTGTCGGGCTCTACTGGGCCCTGTCGGGCCCTGTCGGGCCCTGTCGGGCTCTGTCGGGCTCTGTCGGGCTCTGTCGGGCTCTACTGGTCTCTGTCGGGCTCTGTCGGGCCCTGTCGGGCTCTGTCGGGCTCTGTCGGGCTCTACTGGGCTCTGTCGGGCTCTGTCGGGCTCTGTCGGGCTCTACTGGGCTAAACTGGGCCCTGTCGGGCTCTGTCGGGCCCTGTCGGGCCCTGTCGGGCTCTGTCGGGCTCTGTCGGGCTCTCTCGGGCTCTACTGGGCTCTGTCGGGCTCTATTGGGGTCTGTCGGGCCCTGTCGGGCTCTGTCGGGCTCTGTCGGGCCCTGTCGGGCCCTTGCGGGCTCTGTCGGGCTCTGTCGGGCCCTGTCGGGCTCTGTCGGGCTCTGTCGGGCTCTGTCGGGCCCTGTCGGGCCCTGTCGGGCTCTGTCGGGCTCTGTCGGGCTCTGTCGGGCTCTACTGGGCTCTGTCGGGCTCTATTGGGGTCTGTCGGGCCCTGTCGGGCTCTGTCGGGCTCTGTCGGGCCCTGTCGGGCCCTGTCGGGCTCTGTCGGGCTCTGTCGGGCTCTACTGGGCCCTGTCGGGCCCTGTCGGGCTCTGTCGGGCTCTGTCGAGCTCTACTGGGCTCTGTCGGGCTCTGTCGGGCCCTGTCGGGCTCTGTCGGGCCCTGTCGGGCTCTGTCGGGCTCTGTCGAGCTCTGTCGGGCTCTACTGGGCTCTGTCGGTCTCTGTCGGGCCCTGTCGGGCTCTGTCGGGCTCTGTCGGGCTCTGTCGGGCTCTGTCGGGCTCTGTCGGGCTCTACTGGGCCCTGTCGGGCCCTGTCGAGCTTTGTCGGGCTCTGTCGGGCTCTGTCGGGCTCTACTGGGCCCTGTCGGGCCCTGTCGGGCTCTGTCGGGCTCTGTCGGGCCCTGTCGGGCTCCGTCGGGCCCTGTCGGGCTCCGTCGGGCCCTGTCGGGCCCTGTCGGGCCCTGTCGGGCTCTGTCGGTTTCTGTCGGGCTCTGTCGGGCTCTGTCGGGCTCTGTCGTTCCCTGTCGGGCCCTGTCGGGCTCTGTCAGGCTCTACTGGGCCCTGTCGGGCTCTGTCGGGCCCTGTCGGGCTCTGTCGGGCTCTGTCGGGCTCTACTGGGCTCTACTGTTCCCTGTCGGGCCCTGTCGGGCTCTGTCGGGCCCTGTCGGCCTCTGTCGGGCCCTGTCGGGCTCTGTCGGGCCCTGTCGGGCTCTGTCGGGCTCTGTCGGGCTCTACTGGGCTCTGTCGGGCTCTGTTGGGCTCTGTCGGGCTCTGTCGGGCCCTGTCGGGCTCTGTCAGGATCTGTCGGGCCCTGTCGGGCTCTGTCGGGCTCTTTCGGGCTCTGTCGGGCTCTGTCGGGCTCTACTGGGCTCTGTCGGGCTCTGTCGGGCTCTGTTGGGCTCTACTGGGCCCTGTCGGGCTCTGTCGGGCTCTGTCGGGCCCTGTCGGGCTCTGTCGGGCCCTGTCGGGCTCTGTCGGGCTCTGTCGGGCTCTACTGGTCTCTGTCGGGCTCTGTCGGGCCCTGTCGGGCTCTGTCGGGCTCTGTCGGGCCCTGTCGGGCTCTGTCGGGCTCTACTGGGCTCTGTCGGGCTCTGTTGGGCTCTGTCGGGCCCTACTGGGCTAAACTGGGCCCTGTCGGGCTCTGTCGGGCCCTGTCGGGCCCTGTCGGGCTCTGTCGGGCTCTGTCGGGCTCTACTGGGCCCTGTCGGGCCCTTTCGGGCTCTGTCGGGCTCTGTCGGGCTCTGTCGTGCTCTACTGGGCCCTGTCGGGCCCTGTCGGGCCCTGTCGGGCTCTGTCGGGCTCTGTCGGGCTCTGTCGGGCTCTACTGGGCTCTGTCGGGCTCTATTGGGGTCTGTCGGGCCCTGTCGGGCTCTGTCGGGCTCTGTCGGGCCCTGTCGGGCCCTGTCGGGCTCTGTCGGGCTCTGTCGGGCTCTACTGGGCCCTGTCGGGCCCTGTCGGGCTCTGTCGGGCTCTGTCGAGCTCTACTGGGCCCTGTCGGGCTCTGTCGGGCTCTGTCGGGCTCTGTCGGGCTCTGTCGGGCCCTGTCGGGCTCTGTCGGGCTCTGTCGGGCCCTGTCGGGCTCTGTCGGGCTCTGTCGGGCTCTACTGGGTTCTGTCGGTCTCTGTCGGGCCCTGTCGGGCTCTGTCGGGCTCTGTCGGGCTCTGTCGGGCTCTGTCGGGCCCTGTCGGGCTCTACTGGGCCCTGTCGGGCCCTGTCGAGCTTTGTCGGGCTCTGTCGGGCTCTGTCGGGCTCTGTCGGGCTCTACTGGGCCCTGTCGGGCTCTGTCGGGCTCTGTCGGGCCCTGTCGGGCTCTGTCGGGCTCTGTCGGGCCCTGTCGGGCTCCGTCGGGCCCTGTCGGGCTCCGTCGGGCCCTGTCGGGCCCTGTCGGGCCCTGTCGGGCTCTGTCGGTTTCTGTCGGGCTCTGTCGGGCTCTGTCGGGCTCTGTCGGGCCCTGTCGGGCCCTGTCGGGCTCTGTCAGGCTCTACTGGGCCCTGTCGGGCTCTGTCGGGCCCTGTCGGGCTCTGTCGGGCTCTGTCGGGCTCTACTGGGCTCTACTGTTCCCTGTCGGGCCCTGTCGGGCTCTGTCGGGCCCTGTCGGCCTCTGTCGGGCCCTGTCGGGCCCTGTCGGGCCCTGTCAGGCTCTGTCGGGCTCTGTCGGGCTCTACTGGGCTCTGTTGGGCTCTGTTGGGCTCTGTCGGGCTCTGTCGGGCCCTGTCGGGCTCTGTCAGGATCTGTCGGGCCCTGTCGGGCTCTGTCGGGCTCTTTCGGGCTCTGTCGGGCTCTGTCGGGCTCTACTGGGCTCTGTCGGGCTCTGTCGGGCTCTGTTGGGCTCTACTGGGCCCTGTCGGGCTCTGTCGGGCTCTGTCGGGCCCTGTCGGGCTCTGTCGGGCCCTGTCGGGCTCTGTCGGGCTCTACTGGTCTCTGTCGGGCTCTGTCGGGCCCTGTCGGGCTCTGTCGGGCTCTGTCGGGCCCTGTCGGGCTCTGTCGGGCTCTACTGGGCTCTGTCGGGCTCTGTCGGGCTCTGTCGGGCCCTACTGGGCTAAACTGGGCCCTGTCGGGCTCTGTCGGGCCCTGTCGGGCCCTGTCGGGCTCTGTCGGGCTCTGTCGGGCTCTACTGGGCCCTGTCGGGCCCTGTCGGGCCCTGTCGGGCTCTGTCGGGCTCTGTCGAGCTCTACTGGGCTCTGTCGGGCTCTGTCGGGCCCTGTCGGGCTCTGTCGGGCCCTGTCGGGCTCTGTCGGGCTCTGTCGGGCTCTGTCGTTCTCTACTGGGCCCTGTCGGGCTCTGTCGGGCCCTGTCGGGCTCTGTCGGGCTCTGTCGGGCTCCGTCGGGCCCTGTCGGGCTCTACTGGGCCCTGTCGGGCTCTGTCGGGCTCTGTCGGGCTCTGTCGGGCTCTGTCGGGCCCTGTCGGGCTCTACTGGGCTCTGTCGGGCTCTGTCGGGCTCTACTGGGCCCTGTCGGGCTCTGTCGGGCCCTGTCGGGCCCTGTCGGGCTCTGTCGGGCTCTGTCGGGCTCTACTGGGCCCTGTCGGGCCCTGTCGGGCCCTGTCGGGCTCTGTCGGGCTCTACTGGGCCCTGTCGGGCTCTGTCGGGCCCTCTCGGGCTCTACTGGGCTCTGTCGGGCTCTGTCGGGCTCTACTGGGCTCTACTGTTCCCTGTCGGGCCCTGTCGGGCTCTGTCGGGCCCTGTCGGGCTCTGTCGGGCTCTGTCGGGCCCTGTCGGGCCCTGTCGGGCTCTGTCGGGCTCTGTCGGGCTCTGTCGGGCTCTACTGGGCTCTGTCGGGCTCTGTCAGGTTCTGTCGGGCCCTGTCGGGCTCTGTCGGGCCCTGTCGGGCCCTGTCGGGCTCTGTCGGGCTCTGTCGGGTTCTGTCGGGCTCTGTCGGGCCCTGTCGGGCTCTGTCGGGCTCTGTCGGGCTCTGTCGGGCTCTACTGGGTTCTACTGTTCCCTGTCGGGCCCTGTCGGGCTCTGTCGGGCTCTGTCGGGCTCTACTGGGCCCTGTCGGGCTCTGTCGGTTTCTGTCGGGCTCTGTCGAGCTCTGTCGGGCCCTGTCGGGCTCTGTCGGGCTCTGTCGGGCTCTACTGGGCTCTGTCGGGCTCTGTCGGGCTCTGTTGGGCTCTACTGGGCCCTGTCGGGCTCTGTCGGGCTCTGTCGGGCCCTGTCGGGCTCTGTCGGGCCCTGTCGGGCTCTGTCGGGCTCTGTCGGGCTCTACTGGTCTCTGTCGGGCTCTGTCGGGCCCTGTCGGGCTCTGTCGGGCTCTGTCGGGCCCTGTCGGGCTCTGTCGGGCTCTACTGGGCTCTGTCGGGCTCTGTTGGGCTCTGTCGGGCCCTACTGGGCTAAACTGGGCCCTGTCGGGCTCTGTCGGGCCCTGTCGGGCCCTGTCGGGCTCTGTCGGGCTCTGTCGGGATCTACTGGGCCCTGTCGGGCCCTGTCGGGCTCTGTCGGGCTCTGTCGGGCTCTGTCGTGCTCTACTGGGCCCTGTCGGGCCCTGTCGGGCCCTGTCGGGCTCTGTCGGGCTCTGTCGGGCTCTGTCGGGCTCTACTGGGCTCTGTCGGGCTCTATTGGGGTCTGTCGGGCCCTGTCGGGCTCTGTCGGGCTCTGTCGGGCCCTGTCGGGCCCTGTCGGGCTCTGTCGGGCTCGGTCGGGCTCTACTGGGCCCTGTCGGGCCCTGTCGGGCTCTGTCGGGCTCTGTCGAGCTCTACTGGGCCCTGTCGGGCTCTGTCGGGCTCTGTCGGGCTCTGTCGGGCCCTGTCGGGCTCTGTCGGGCTCTGTCGGGCTCTACTGGGTTCTGTCGGTCTCTGTCGGGCCCTGTCGGGCTCTGTCGGGCTCTGTCGGGCTCTGTCGGGCTCTGTCGGGCCCTGTCGGGCTCTACTGGGCCCTGTCGGGCCCTGTCGAGCTTTGTCG
Organism: Caloenas nicobarica; assembly: GCF_036013445.1. Classification (NCBI taxonomy): domain Eukaryota; kingdom Metazoa; phylum Chordata; class Aves; order Columbiformes; family Columbidae; genus Caloenas; species Caloenas nicobarica. The sequence goes on from NW_027017361.1 coordinate 49,820, forward strand.
GGCTCTGTCGGGCTCTGTCGGGCTCTGTCGGGCTCTACTGGGCCCTGTCGGGCTCTGTCGGGCTCTGTCGGGCCCTGTCGGGCTCTGTCGGGCTCTGTCGGGCCCTGTCGGGCTCCGTCGGGCCCTGTCGGGCCCTGTCGGGCCCTGTCGGGCTCTGTCGGTTTCTGTCGGGCTCTGTCGGGCTCTGTCGGGCTCTGTCGGGCCCTGTCGGGCCCTGTCGGGCTCTGTCAGGCTCTACTGGGCCCTGTCGGGCTCTGTCGGGCCCTGTCGGGCTCTGTCGGGCTCTGTCGGGCTCTACTGGGCTCTACTGTTCCCTGTCGAGCCCTGTCGGGCTCTGTCGGGCCCTGTCGGCCTCTGTCGGGCCCTGTCGGGCCCTGTCGGGCCCTGTCAGGCTCTGTCGGGCTCTGTCGGGCTCTACTGGGCTCTGTTGGGCTCTGTTGGGCTCTGTCGGGCTCTGTCGGGCCCTGTCGGGCTCTGTCAGGATCTGTCGGGCCCTGTCGGGCTCTGTCGGGCTCTTTCGGGCTCTGTCGGGCTCTGTCGGGCTCTACTGGGCTCTGTCGGGCTCTGTCGGGCTCTGTTGGGCTCTACTGGGCCCTGTCGGGCTCTGTCGGGCTCTGTCGGGCCCTGTCGGGCTCTGTCGGGCCCTGTCGGGCTCTGTCGGGCTCTACTGGTCTCTGTCGGGCTCTGTCGGGCCCTGTCGGGCTCTGTCGGGCTCTGTCGGGCCCTGTCGGGCTCTGTCGGGCTCTACTGGGCTCTGTCGGGCTCTGTCGGGCTCTGTCGGGCCCTACTGGGCTAAACTGGGCCCTGTCGGGCTCTGTCGGGCCCTGTCGGGCCCTGTCGGGCTCTGTCGGGCTCTGTCGGGCTCTACTGGGCCCTGTCGGGCCCTGTCGGGCCCTGTCGGGCTCTGTCGGGCTCTGTCGAGCTCTACTGGGCTCTGTCGGGCTCTGTCGGGCCCTGTCGGGCTCTGTCGGGCCCTGTCGGGCTCTGTCGGGCTCTGTCGGGCTCTGTCGTTCTCTACTGGGCCCTGTCGGGCTCTGTCGGGCCCTGTCGGGCTCTGTCGGGCTCTGTCGGGCTCCGTCGGGCCCTGTCGGGCTCTACTGGGCCCTGTCGGGCTCTGTCGGGCTCTGTCGGGCTCTGTCGGGCTCTGTCGGGCCCTGTCGGGCTCTACTGGGCTCTGTCGGGCTCTGTCGGGCTCTACTGGGCCCTGTCGGGCTCTGTCGGGCCCTGTCGGGCCCTGTCGGGCTCTGTCGGGCTCTGTCGGGCTCTACTGGGCCCTGTCGGGCCCTGTCGGGCCCTGTCGGGCTCTGTCGGGCTCTACTGGGCCCTGTCGGGCTCTGTCGGGCCCTCTCGGGCTCTACTGGGCTCTGTCGGGCTCTGTCGGGCTCTACTGGGCTCTACTGTTCCCTGTCGGGCCCTGTCGGGCTCTGTCGGGCCCTGTCGGGCTCTGTCGGGCTCTGTCGGGCCCTGTCGGGCCCTGTCGGGCTCTGTCGGGCTCTGTCGGGCTCTGTCGGGCTCTACTGGGCTCTGTCGGGCTCTGTCAGGTTCTGTCGGGCCCTGTCGGGCTCTGTCGGGCCCTGTCGGGCCCTGTCGGGCTCTGTCGGGCTCTGTCGGGTTCTGTCGGGCTCTGTCGGGCCCTGTCGGGCTCTGTCGGGCTCTGTCGGGCTCTGTCGGGCTCTACTGGGTTCTACTGTTCCCTGTCGGGCCCTGTCGGGCTCTGTCGGGCTCTGTCGGGCTCTACTGGGCCCTGTCGGGCTCTGTCGGTTTCTGTCGGGCTCTGTCGAGCTCTGTCGGGCCCTGTCGGGCTCTGTCGGGCTCTGTCGGGCTCTACTGGGCCCTGTCGGGCCCTGTCGGGCCCTGTCGGGCTCTGTCGGGCTCTACTGGGCCCTGTCGGGCTCTGTCGGGCCCTGTCGGCCTCTGTCGGGCTCTGTTGGGCCCTGTCGGGCTCTGTCGGGCTCTATCGAGCTCTGTCGGGCTCTGTCAGGCTCTACTGGGCCCTGTCGGGCTCTATCGGGCACTGTCGGGCTCTTTCGGGCCCTGTCGGGCTCTGTCGGGCCCTGTCGGGCTGTGTCGGGCCCTGTCGGGCCCTGTCGGGCTTTGTCGGGCTCTGTCGAGCTCTGTCGGGCTCTGTGAGGCTCTACTGGGGCCTGTCGGGCTCTGTCGGGCTCTGTCGGGCCCTGTCGGGCTCTGTCGGGCTCTACTGGGCCCTGTCGGGCTCTGTCGGGCTCTGTCGGGTTCTACTGGGCTCTACTGGGTTCTGTCGGGCTCTGTCGGGCCCTGTCGGGCTCTGTCGGGCTCTGTCGGGCTCTGTCGGGCCCTGTCGGGCTCTGTCGGGCTCTGTCGGGCTCTGTCGGGCCCTGTCGGGCCCTGTCGAGCACTGTCGGGCTCTGTCGGGCTCTGTCAGGCTCTACTGGGCTCTGTCGGGCTCTGTCGGGCTCTGTCGGGCCCTGTCGGGCTCTACTGGGCCCTGTCGGGCCCTGTCGGGCCCTGTCGGGCTCTGTCGGGCTCTACTGGGCCCTGTCGGGCCCTGTCGGGCCCTGTCGGGCTCTGTCGGGCTCTGTCGGGCTCTACTAGGCTCTGTCGGGCTCTGTCGGGCTCTGTCGGGCTCTGTCAGGCTCTACTGGGCCCTGTCGGGCTCTGTCGGGCTCTGTCGGGCTCTGTCGGGATCTACTGGGCTCTGTCGGGCCCTGTCGGGCCCTGTCGGGCCCTTGCGGGCTCTGTCGGGCTCTGTCGGGCCCTGTCGGGCTCTGTCGGGCTCTGTCGGGCTCTGTCGGGCTCTGTCGGGCTCTACTGGGCCCTGTCGGGCCCTGTCGGGCCCTCTCGGGCTCTGTCGGGCTCTGTCGGGCTCTACTGGGCTCTGTCGGGCTCTGTCGGGCCCTGTCGGGCCCTGTCGGGCTCTGTCGGGTTCTGTCGGGCACTGTCGGGCTCTACTGGGCCCTGTCGGGCCCTGTCGGGCCCTGTCGGGCTCTGTCGGGCTCTGTCGGGCTCTGTCGGGCTCTACTGGGCTCTGTCGAGCCCTGTCAGGCCCTGTCGGGCTCTGTCGGGCTCTGTCGGGCTCTGTCGGGCTCTACTGGGCTCTGTCGGGCTCTATTGGGGTCTGTCGGGCCCTGTCGGGCTCTGTCGGGCTCTGTCGGGCCCTGTCGGGCCCTGTCGGGCTCTGTCGGGCTCTGTCGGGCTCTACTGGGCCCTGTCGGGCCCTGTCGGGCTCTGTCGGGCTCTGTCGGGCCCTGTCGGGCTCTGTCGGGCCCTGTCGGGCTCTGTCGGGCTCTGTCGGGCTCTGTCGCTCTCTGTCGGGCCCTGTCGGGCTCTACTGGGCCCTGTCGGGCCCTGTCGAGCTTTGTCGGGCTCTGTCGGGCCCTGTCGGGCTCTGTCGGGATCTACTGTTCCCTGTCGGGCTCTGTCGGGCTCTGTCGGGCCCTGTCGGGCTCTGTCGGGCTCTGTCGGGCCCTGTCGGGCTCTGTCGGGCCCTGTCGGGCCCTGTCGGGCCCTGTCGGGCCCTGTCGGGCTCTGTCGGGCTCTGTCGGGCTCTACTGGGCCCTGTCGGGCCCTGTCGGGCCCTGTCGGGCTCTGTCGGGCTCTACCGGGCCCTGTCGGGCTCTGTCGGGCCCTCTCGGGCTCTGTCGGGCTCTGTCGGGCTCTGTCGGGCTCTACTGGGCTCTACTGTTCCCTGTCGGGCCCTGTCGGGCCCTGTCGGGCTCTGTCGGGCTCTGTCGGGCCCTGTCGGGCCCTGTCGGGCTCTGTCGGGCTCTGTCGGGCTCTACTGGTCTCTGTCGGGCTCTGTCAGGTTCTGTCGGGCTCTGTCGGGCTCTGTCGGGCCCTGTCGGGCCCTGTCGGGCTCTGTCGGGCTCTGTCGGGTTCTGTCGGGCTGTGTCGGGCCCTGTCGGGCTCTGTCGGGCTCTGTCGGGCTCTGTCGGGCTCTACTGGGCTCTACTGTTCCCTGTCGGGCCCTGTCGGGCTCTGTCGGGCTCTGTCGGGCCCTGTCGGGCTCTGTCGGGCTCTACTGGGCTCTGTCGGGCCCTGTCGGGCTCTGTCGGGCTCTGTCGGGCCCTGTCGGGCTCTGTCGGGCCCTGTCGGGCTCTGTCGGGTTCTGTCGGGCTCTGTCGGGCCCTGTCGGGCTCTACTGGGCCCTGTCGGGCCCTGTCGGGCTTTGTCGGGCTCTGTCGGGCTCTGTCGGGCTCTGTCGGGCTCTACTGGGCCCTGTCGGGCTCTGTCGGGCCCTGTCGGGCTCTGTCGGGCTCTGTCGGGCCCTGTCGGGCCCTGTCGGGCTCTGTCGGGCTCTGTCGGGCCCTGTCGGGCTCTGTCGGGCTCTACTGGGCCCTGTCGGGCTCTGTCGGGCCCTCTCGGGCTCTACTGGGCTCTGTCGGGCTCTGTCGGGCTCTACTGGGCTCTACTGTTCCCTGTCGGGCCCTGTCGGGCTCTGTCGGGCTCTGTCGGGCCCTGTCGGGCCCTGTCGGGCTCTGTCGGGCTCTGTCGGGCTCTGTCGGGCTCTACTGGGCTCTGTCGGGCTCTGTCAGGTTCTGTCGGGCCCTGTCGGGCTCTGTCGGGCCCTGTCGGGCCCTGTCGGGCTCTGTCGGGCTCTGTCGGGTTCTGTCGGGCCCTGTCGGGCCCTGTCGGGCTCTGTCGGGCTCTGTCGGGCTCTGTCGGGCTCTACTGGGTTCTACTGTTCCCTGTCGGGCCCTGTCGGGCTCTGTCGGGCTCTGTCGGGCTCTACTGGGCCCTGTCGGGCTCTGTCGGTTTCTGTCGGGCTCTGTCGAGCTCTGTCGGGCCCTGTCGGGCTCTGTCGGGCTCTGTCGGGCCCTGTCGGGCCCTGTTGGGCTCTGTCGGGCTCTACTGGGCCCTGTCAGGCTCTGTCGGGCCCTGTCGGGCTCTGTCGGGCCCTGTCGGCCTCTGTCGGGCTCTGTTGGGCCCTGTCGGGCTCTTTCGGGCTCTGTCGAGCTCTGTCGGGCTCTGTCAGGCTCTACTGGGCCCTGTCGGGCTCTATCGGGCACTGTCGGGCTCTTTCGGGCCCTGTCGGGCTCTGTCGGGCCCTGTCGGGCTCTGTCGGGCCCTGTCGGGCCCTGTCGGGCTTTGTCGGGCTCTGTCGAGCTCTGTCGGGCTCTGTGAGGCTCTACTGGGGCCTGTCGGGCTCTGTCGGGCCCTGTCGGGCCCTGTCGGGCTCTGTCGGGCTCTGTCGGGCTCTGTCGGGCTCTACTGGGCCCTGTCGGGCTCTGTCGGGCTCTGTCGGGTTCTACTGGGCTCTACTGGGCTCTGTCGGGCTCTGTCGCGCCCTGTCGGGCTCTGTCGGGCTCTGTCGGGCTCTGTCGGGCCCTGTCGGGCCCTGTCGAGCTCTGTCGGGCTCTGTCGGGCTCTGTCAGGCTCTACTGGGCTCTATCGGGCTCTGTCGGGTTCTGTCGGGCTCTGTCGGGCTCTGTCGGGCCCTGTCGGCCTCTACTGGGCCCTGTCGGGCCCTGTCGGGCCCTGTCGGGCTCTGTCGGGCTCTACTGGGCCCTGTCGGGCCCTGTCGGGCCCTGTCGGGCTCTGTCGGGCTCTGTCGGGCTCTACTAGGCTCTGTCGGGCTCTGTCGGGCTCTGTCGGGCTCTACTGGGCTCTGTTGGGCTCTGTCGGGCCCTGTCGGGCCCTTGCGGGCTCTGTCGGGCTCTGTCGGGCCCTGTCGGGCTCTGTCGGGCTCTGTCGGGCTCTGTCGGGCTCTACTGGGCTCTGTCGGGCTCTGTCGGGCCCTGTCGGGCTCTGTCGGGCTCTGTCGGGTTCTGTCGGGCCCTGTCGGGCTCTACTGGGCCCTGTCGGGCCCTGTCGGGCCCTGTCGGGCCCTGTCGGGCTCTGTCGGGCTCTGTCGGGCTCTGTCGGGATCTACTGGGCTCTGTCGGGCTCTATTGGGGTCTGTCGGGCCCTGTCGGGCTCTACTGGGCTCTGTCGGGCTCTGTCGGGCCCTGTCGGGCTCTGTCGGGCTCTGTCGGGCTCTACTGGGCCCTGTCGGGCCCTGTCGGGCTCTGTCGGGCTCTGTCGGGCTCTGTCGAGCTCTACTGGGCTCTGTCGGGCTCTGTCGGGCCCTGTCGGGCTCTGTCGGGCCCGGTCGGGCTCTGTCGGGCTCTGTCGGGCTCTGTCGGGCTCTCCTGGGCCCTGTCGGGCTCTGTCGGGCCCTGTCGGGCTCTGTCGGGCTCTGTCGGGCTCTGTCGGGCCCTGTCGGGCTCTACTGGGCCCTGTCGGGCCCTGTCGAGCTTTGTCGGGCTCTGTCGGGCTCTGTCGGGCTCTGTCGGGCTCTACTGTTCCCTGTCGGGCTCTGTCGGGCTCTGTCGGGCCCTGTCGGGCTCTACTGGGCCCTGTCGGGCCCTGTCGAGCTTTGTCGGGCTCTGTCGGGCCCTGTCGGGCTCTGTCGGGCTCTGTCGGGCCCTGTCGGGCTCTGTCGGGCCCTGTCGGGCCCTGTCGGGCCCTGTCGGGCTCTGTCGGGCTCTGTCGGGCTCTACTGGGCCCTGTCGGGCCCTGTCGGGCCCTGTCGAGCTCTGTCGGGCTCTACCGGGCCCTGTCGGGCTCTGTCGGGCCCTCTCGGGCTCTGTCGGGCTCTGTCGGGCTCTGTCGGGCTCTACTGGGCTCTACTGTTCCCTGTCGGGCCCTGTCGGGCCCTGTCGGGCTCTGTCGGTCCCTGTCGGGCCCTGTCGGGCTCTGTCGGGCTCTGTCGGGCTCTGTAGGGCTCTACTGGTCTCTGTCGGGCTCTGTCAGGTTCTGTCGGGCTCTGTCGGGCTCTGTCGGGCCCTGTCGGGCCCTGTCGGGCTCTGTCGGGTTCTGTCGGGCTCTGTCGGGCTCTGTCGGGCTCTGTCGGGCTCTGTTGGGCTCTACTGGGCTCTACTGTTCCCTGTCGGGCCCTGTCGGGCTCTGTCAGGCTCTGTCGGGCTCTACTGGGCCCTGTCGGGCTCTGTCGGTTTCTGTCGGGCTCTGTCGGGCTCTGTCGGGCCCTGTCGGGCTCTGTCGGGCTCTGTCGGGCTCTGTCGGGCTCTACTGGGCTCTGTCGGGCCCTGTCGGGCTCTGTCGGGCTCTGTCGGGCTCTGTCGGGCTCTGTCGGGCTCTACTGTGCTCTACTGTTCCCTGTCGGGCCCTGTCGGGCTCTGTCGGCCCTGTCGGCCTCTGTTGGGCCCTGTCGGGCCCTGTCGGGCCCTGTCGGGCTCTGTCGGGCTCTGTCGGGCTCTACTCGGCTCTGTCGGGCTCTGTTGGGCTCTGTCGGGCTCTGTCGGGCCCTATCGGGCTCTGTCGGGCCCTGTCGGGCTCTGTCGGGCTCTGTCGGGCTCTGTCGGGCTCTGTCGGGCTCTTCTGGGCTCTGTCGGGCTCTGTTGGGCTCTACTGGGCCCTGTCGGGCTCTGTCGGGCTCTGTCGGGCCCTGTCGGGCTCTGTCGGGCCCTGTCGGGCTCTGTCGGGCTCTGTCGGGCTCTGTCGGGCTCTACTGGGCCCTGTCGGGCCCTGTCGGGCCCTGTCGGGCTCTGTCGGGCTCTGTCGGGCTCTGTCGGGCTCTACTGGTCTCTGTCGGGCTCTGTCGGGCCCTGTCGGGCTCTGTCGGGCTCTGTCGGGCTCTACTGGGCTCTGTCGGGCTCTGTCGGGCTCTGTCGGGCTCTGTCGGGCTCTACTGGGCTAAACTGGGCCCTGTCGAGCTCTGTCGGGCCCTGTCGGGCCCTGTCGGGCTCTGTCGGGCTCTGTCGGGCTCTCTCGGGCTCTACTGGGCTCTGTCGGGCTCTATTGGGGTCTGTCGGGCCCTGTCGGGCTCTGTCGGGCTCTGTCGGGCCCTGTCGGGCCCTTGCGGGCTCTGTCGGGCTCTGTCGGGCCCTGTCGGGCTCTGTCGGGCTCTGTCGGGCTCTGTCGGGCTCTGTCGGGCTCTACTGGGCCCTGTCGGGCCCTGTAGGGCCCTCTCGGGCTCTGTCGGGCTCTGTCGGGCTCTGTCGGGCTCTACTGGGCTCTGTCGGGCTCTGTCGGGCCCTGTCGGGCTCTGTCGGGCTCTGTCGGGCTCTGTCGGGCTCTGTCGGGCCCTGTCGGGCTCTACTGGGCCCTGTCGGGCCCTGTCGGGCCCTGTCGGGCTCTGTCGGGCTCTGTCGGGCTCTGTCGTGCTCTACTGGGCTCTGTCGGGCCCTGTCGGGCCCTGTCGGGCTCTGTCGGGCTCTGTCGGGCTCTGTCGGGATCTACTGGGCTCTGTCGGGCTCTGTCGGGCCCTGTCGGGCTCTGTCGGGCTCTGTCGGGCTCTGTCGGGCCCTGTCGGGCTCTACTGGGCCCTGTCGGGCCCTGTCGAGCTTTGTCGGGCTCTGTCGGGCTCTGTCGGGCTCTGTCGGGCCCTGTCGGGCTCTGTCGGGCTCTGTCGGGCCCTGTCGGGCTCTGTCGGGCTCTGTCGGGTTCTGTCGGGCTGTGTCGGGCCCTGTCGGGCTCTGTCGGGCTCTGTCGGGCTCTGTCGGGCTCTACTGGGCTCTACTGTTCCCTGTCGGGCCCTGTCGGGCTCTGTCGGGCTCTGTCGGGCCCTGTCGGGCTCTGTCGGGCTCTGTCGGGCTCTGTCGGGCTCTACTGGGCTCTGTCGGGCCCTGTCGGGCTCTGTCGGGCTCTGTCGGGTCCTGTCGTCTCTGTCGGGCCCTGTCGGGCTCTGTCGGGTTCTGTCGGGCTCTGTCGGGCCCTGTCGGGCTCTACTGGGCCCTGTCGGGCCCTGTCGGGCTTTGTCGGGCTCTGTCGGGCTCTGTCGGGCTCTGTCGGGCTCTACTGGGCCCTGTCGGGCTCTGTCGGGCCCTGTCGGGCTCTGTCGGGCTCTGTCGGGCCCTGTCGGGCCCTGTCGGGCTCTGTCGGGCTCTGTCGGGCTCTGTCGGGCTCTACTGGGCCCTGTCGGGCCCTGTCGGGCCCTGTCGGGCTCTGTCGGACTCTACTGGGCCCTGTCGGGCTCTGTCGGGCCCTCTCGGGCTCTACTGGGCTCTGTCGGGCTCTGTCGGGCTCTACTGGGCTCTACTGTTCCCTGTCGGGCCCTGTCGGGCTCTGTCGGGCTCTGTCGGGCCCTGTCGGGCCCTGTCGGGCTCTGTCGGGCTCTGTCGGGCTCTGTCGGGCTCTACTGGGCTCTGTCGGGCTCTGTCAGGTTCTGTCGGGCCCTGTCGGGCTCTGTCGGGCCCTGTCGGGCCCTGTCGGGCTCTGTCGGGCTCTGTCGGGTTCTGTCGGGCCCTGTCGGGCCCTGTCGGGCTCTGTCGGGCTCTGTCGGGCTCTGTCGGGCTCTACTGGGTTCTACTGTTCCCTGTCGGGCCCTGTCGGGCTCTGTCGGGCTCTGTCGGGCTCTACTGGGCCCTGTCGGGCTCTGTCGGTTTCTGTCGGGCTCTGTCGAGCTCTGTCGGGCCCTGTCGGGCTCTGTCGGGCTCTGTCGGGCCCTGTCGGGCCCTGTTGGGCTCTGTCGGGCTCTACTGGGCCCTGTCAGGCTCTGTCGGGCCCTGTCGGGCTCTGTCGGGCCCTGTCGGCCTCTGTCGGGCTCTGTTGGGCCCTGTCGGGCTCTTTCGGGCTCTGTCGAGCTCTGTCGGGCTCTGTCAGGCTCTACTGGGCCCTGTCGGGCTCTATCGGGCACTGTCGGGCTCTTTCGGGCCCTGTCGGGCTCTGTCGGGCCCTGTCGGGCTCTGTCGGGCCCTGTCGGGCCCTGTCGGGCTTTGTCGGGCTCTGTCGAGCTCTGTCGGGCTCTGTGAGGCTCTACTGGGGCCTGTCGGGCTCTGTCGGGCCCTGTCGGGCCCTGTCGGGCTCTGTCGGGCTCTGTCGGGCTCTGTCGGGCTCTACTGGGCCCTGTCGGGCTCTGTCGGGCTCTGTCGGGTTCTACTGGGCTCTACTGGGCTCTGTCGGGCTCTGTCGCACCCTGTCGGGCTCTGTCGGGCTCTGTCGGGCTCTGTCGGGCCCTGTCGGGCCCTGTCGAGCTCTGTCGGGCTCTGTCGGGCTCTGTCAGGCTCTACTGGGCTCTATCGGGCTCTGTCGGGTTCTGTCGGGCTCTGTCGGGCTCTGTCGGGCCCTGTCGGGCTCTACTGGGCCCTGTCGGGCCCTGTCGGGCCCTGTCGGGCTCTGTCGGGCTCTACTGGGCCCTGTCGGGCCCTGTCGGGCCCTGTCGGGCTCTGTCGGGCTCTGTCGGGCTCTACTAGGCTCTGTCGGGCTCTGTCGGGCTCTGTCGGGCTCTACTGGGCTCTGTTGGGCTCTGTCGGGCCCTGTCGGGCCCTTGCGGGCTCTGTCGGGCTCTGTCGGGCCCTGTCGGGCTCTGTCGGGCTCTGTCGGGCTCTGTCGGGCTCTACTGGGCCCTGTCTGGCCCTGTCGGGCCCTCTCGGGCTCTGTCGGGCTCTGTCGGGCTCTACTGGGCTCTGTCGGGCTCTGTCGGGCCCTGTCGGGCTCTGTCGGGCTCTGTCGGGTTCTGTCGGGCCCTGTCGGGCTCTACTGGGCCCTGTCGGGCCCTGTCGGGCCCTGTCGGGCCCTGTCGGGCTCTGTCGGGCTCTGTCGGGCTCTGTCGGGATCTACTGGGCTCTGTCGGGCTCTATTGGGGTCTGTCGGGCCCTGTCGGGCTCTGTCGGGCTCTGTCGGGCCCTGTCGGGCCCTGTCGGGCTCTGTCGGGCTCTGTCGGGCTCTACTGGGCCCTGTCGGGCCCTGTCGGGCTCTGTCGGGCTCTGTCGGGCTCTGTCGAGCTCTACTGGGCTCTGTCGGGCTCTGTCGGGCCCTGTCGGGCTCTGTCGGGCCCTGTCGGGCTCTGTCGGGCTCTGTCGGGCTCTGTCGGGCTCTACTGGGCCCTGTCGGGCTCTGTCGGGCTCTGTCGGGCTCTGTCGGGCTCTGTCGGGCCCTGTCGGGCTCTACTGGGCCCTGTCGGGCCCTGTCGAGCTTTGTCGGGCTCTGTCGGGCTCTGTCGGGCTCTGTCGGGCTCTACTGTTCCCTGTCGGGCTCTGTCGGGCTCTGTCGGGCCCTGTCGGGCTCTACTGGGCCCTGTCGGGCCCTGTCGAGCTTTGTCGGGCTCTGTCGGGCCCTGTCGGGCTCTGTCGGGCTCTGTCGGGCCCTGTCGGGCTCTGTCGGGCCCTGTCGGGCCCTGTCGGGCCCTGTCGGGCTCTGTCGGGCTCTGTCGGGCTCTACTGGGCCCTGTCGGGCCCTGTCGGGCCCTGTCGAGCTCTGTCGGGCTCTACCGGGCCCTGTCGGGCTCTGTCGGGCCCTCTCGGGCTCTGTCGGGCTCTGTCGGGCTCTGTCGGGCTCTACTGGGCTCTACTGTTCCCTGTCGGGCCCTGTCGGGCCCTGTCGGGCTCTGTCGGTCCCTGTCGGGCCCTGTCGGGCTCTGTCGGGCTCTGTCGGGCTCTGTCGGGCTCTACTGGTCTCTGTCGGGCTCTGTCAGGTTCTGTCGGGCTCTGTCGGGCTCTGTCGGGCCCTGTCGGGCCCTGTCGGGCTCTGTCGGGTTCTGTCGGGCTCTGTCGGGCTCTGTCGGGCTCTGTCGGGCTCTGTTGGGCTCTACTGGGCTCTACTGTTCCCTGTCGGGCCCTGTCGGGCTCTGTCGGGCTCTGTCGGGCTCTACTGGGCCCTGTCGGGCTCTGTCGGTTTCTGTCGGGCTCTGTCGGGCTCTGTCGGGCCCTGTCGGGCTCTGTCGGGCTCTGTCGGGATCTGTCGGGCTCTACTGGGCTCTGTCGGGCCCTGTCGGGCTCTGTCGGGCTCTGTCGGGCCCTGTAGGGCTCTGTCGGGCCCTGTCGGGCTCTGTCGGGCTCTGTCGGGCTCTACTGTGCTCTACTGTTCCCTGTCAGGCCCTGTCGGGCTCTGTCGGGCCCTGTCGGCCTCTGTTGGGCCCTGTCGGGCCCTGTCGGGCCCTGTCGGGCTCTGTCGGGCTCTGTCGGGCTCTACTCGGCTCTGTCGGGCTCTGTTGGGCTCTGTCGGGCTCTGTCGGGCCCTATCGGGCTCTGTCGGGCCCTGTCGGGCTCTGTCGGGCTCTGTCGGGCTCTGTCGGGCTCTGTCGGGCTCTTCTGGGCTCTGTCGGGCTCTGTTGGGCTCTACTGGGCCCTGTCGGGCTCTGTCGGGCTCTGTCGGGCCCTGTCGGGCTCTGTCGGGCCCTGTCGGGCTCTGTCGGGCTCTGTCGGGCTCTGTCGGGCTCTACTGGGCCCTGTCGGGCCCTGTCGGGCCCTGTCGGGCTCTGTCGGGCTCTGTCGGGCTCTGTCGGGCTCTACTGGTCTCTGTCGGGCTCTGTCGGGCCCTGTCGGGCTCTGTCGGGCTCTGTCGGGCTCTACTGGGCTCTGTCGGGCTCTGTCGGGCTCTGTCGGGCTCTGTCGGGCTCTACTGGGCTAAACTGGGCCCTGTCGAGCTCTGTCGGGCCCTGTCGGGCCCTGTCGGGCTCTGTCGGGCTCTGTCGGGCTCTCTCGGGCTCTACTGGGCTCTGTCGGGCTCTATTGGGGTCTGTCGGGCTCTGTCGGGCCCTGTCGGGCTCTGTCGGGCTCTGTCGGGCTCTGTCGGGCTCTGTCGGGCTCTACTGCGCCCTGTCGGGCCCTGTCGGGCCCTCTTGGGCTCTGTCGGGCTCTGTCGGGCTCTGTCGGGCTCTACTGGGCTCTACTGGGCTCTGTCGGGCCCTGTCGGGCTCTGTCGGGCTCTGTCGGGCTCTGTCGGGCTCTGTCGGGCCCTGTCGGGCTCTACTGGGCCCTGTCGGGCCCTGTCGGGCCCTGTCGGGCTCTGTCGGGCTCTGTCGGGCTCTGTCGTGCTCTACTGGGCTCTGTCGGGCCCTGTCGGGCCCTGTCGGGCTCTGTCGGGCTCTGTCGGGCTCTGTCGGGATCTACTGGGCTCTGTCGGGCTCTGTCGGGCCCTGTCGGGCTCTGTCGGGCTCTGTCGGGCTCTGTCGGGCCCTGTCGGGCTCTACTGGGCCCTGTCGGGCCCTGTCGAGCTTTGTCGGGCTCTGTCGGGCTCTGTCGGGCTCTGTCGGGCTCTACTGGGCCCTGTCGGGCCCTGTCGGGCTCTGTCGGGCCCTGTCGGGCTCCGTCGGGCCCTGTCGGGCCCTGTCGGGCCCTGTCGGGCTCTGTCGGTTTCTGTCGGGCTCTGTCGGGCTCTGTCGGGCTCTGTCGGGCCCTGTCGGGCCCTGTCGGGCTCTGTCAGGCTCTGTCGGTTTCTGTCGGGCTCTGTCGGGCTCTGTCGGGCTCTGTCGGGCCCTGTCGGGCTCTGTCGGGCCCTGTCGGGCTCTGTCGGGCTCTGTCGGGCTCTACTGGGCTCTACTGTTCCCTGTCGGGCCCTGTCGGGCTCTGTCGGGCCCTGTCGGCCTCTGTCGGGCCCTGTCGGGCCCTGTCGGGCCCTGTCGGGCTCTACTGGGCTCTGTCGGGCTCTGTTGGGCTCTGTCGGGCTCTACTGGGCTCTGTCGGGCTCTGTTGGGCTCTGTCGGGCTCTGTCGGGCCCTGTCGGGCTCTGTCAGGATCTGTCGGGCCCTGTCGGGCTCTGTCGGGCTCTTTCGGGCTCTGTCGGGCTCTGTCGGGCTCTACTGGGCTCTGTCGGGCTCTGTCGGGCTCTGTTGGGCTCTACTGGGCCCTGTCGGGCTCTGTCGGGCTCTGTCGGGCCCTGTCGGGCTCTGTCGGGCCCTGTCGGGCTCTGTCGGGCTCTGTCGGGCTCTGTCGGGCTCTACTGGTCTCTGTCGGGCTCTGTCGGGCCCTGTCGGGCTCTGTCGGGCTCTGTCGGGCCCTGTCGGGCTCTGTCGGGCTCTACTGGGCTCTGTCGGGCTCTGTCGGGCTCTGTCGGGCCCTACTGGGCTAAACTGGGCCCTGTCGGGCTCTGTCGGGCCCTGTCGGGCCCTGTCGGGCCCTGTCGGGCCCTGTCGGGCTCTGTCGGGCTCTGTCGGGCTCTCTCGGGCTCTACTGTGCTCTGTCGGGCTCTATTGGGGTCTGTCGGGCCCTCTCGGGCTCTGTCGGGCTCTGTCGGGCCCTGTCGGGCCCTGTCGGGCTCTGTCGGGCTCTGTCGGGCTCTACTGGGCCCTGTCGGGCCCTGTCGGGCCCTGTCGGGCTCTGTCGGGCTCTGTCGAGCTCTACTGGGCCCTGTCGGGCTCTGTCGGGCCCTGTCGGGCTCTGTCGGGCCCTGTCGGGCTCTGTCGGGCTCTGTCGGGCTCTGTCGGGCTCTACTGGGCTCTGTCGGGCTCTGTCGGGCCCTGTCGGGCTCTGTCGGGCTCTGTCGGGCTCTGTCGGGCTCTGTCGGGCCCTGTCGGGCTCTACTGGGCCCTGTCGGGCCCTGTCGGGCTTTGTCGGGCTCTGTCGGGCTCTGTCGGGCTCTGTCGGGCCCTGTCGGGCTCTGTCGGGCCCTGTCGGGCTCTGTCGGTTTCTGTCGGGCTCTGTCGGGCCCTGTCGGGCTCTGTCGGGCTCTACTGGGCCCTGTCGGGCTCTGTCGGGCCCTGTCGGGCTCTGTCGGGCTCTGTCGGGCTCTACTGGGCTCTACTGTTCCCTGTCGGGCCCTGTCGGGCTCTGTCGGGCCCTGTCGGCCTCTGTCGGGCCCTGTCGGGCCCTGTCGGGCCCTGTCGGGCTCTGTCGGGCTCTGTCGGGCTCTACTGGGCTCTGTCGGGCTCTACTGGGCCCTGTCGGGCCCTGTCGGGCTCTGTCGGGCTCTGTCGGGCCCTGTCGGGCCCTGTCGGGCTCTGTCGGGCCCTGTCGGGCCCTGTCGGGCTCTGTCGGGCTCTGTCGGGCCCTGTCGGGCCCTGTCGGGCTCTGTCGGGCCCTGTCGGGCTCTGTCGGGCTCTGTCGGGCTCTGTCGGGCCCTGTCGGGCCCTGTCGGGCTCTGTCGGGCCCTCTCGGGCTCTGTCGGGCTCTGTCGGGCTCTGTCGGGCCCTGTCGGGCTCTGTCGGGCTCTGTCGGGCTCTGTCGGGCTCTACTGGGCCCTGTCGGGCTCTGTCGGGCTCTGTCGGGCTCTACTGGGCCCTGTCGGGCCCTGTCGGGCTTTGTCGGGCTCTGTCGGGCTCTGTCGGGCTCTGTCGGGCTCTACTGGGCTCTGTCGGGCTCTGTCGGGCTCTGTCGGGCTCTGTCGGGCCCTGTCGGGCTCTGTCGGGCTCTGTCGGGCCCTGTCTGGCCCTGTCGGGCTCTGTCGGGCTCTGTCGGGCTCTGTCGGGCTCTACTGGGCCCTGTCGGGCTCTGTCGGGCCCTCTCGGGCTCTACTGGGCCCTGTCGGGCTCTGTCGGGCCCTGTCGGGCTCTGTCGGGCTCTGTCGTGCTCTACTGGGCTCTGTCGGGCCCTGTCGGGCCCTGTCGGGCTCTGTCGGGCTCTGTCGGGCTCTGTCGGGCTCTACTGGGCTCTGTCGGGCTCTATTGGGGTCTGTCGGGCCCTGTCGGGCTCTGTCGGGCTCTGTCGGGCCCTGTCGGGCCCTGTCGGGCTCTGTCGGGCTCTGTCGGGCTCTACTGGGCCCTGTCGGGCCCTGTCGGGCTCTGTCGGGCTCTGTCGAGCTCTACTGGGCTCTGTCGGGCTCTGTCGGGCCCTGTCGGGCTCTGTCGGGCCCTGTCGGGCTCTGTCGGGCTCTACTGGGCTCTGTCGGTCTCTGTCGGGCCCTGTCGGGCTCTGTCGGGCTCTGTCGGGCCCTGTCGGGCTCTACTGGGCCCTGTCGGGCCCTGTCGAGCTTTGTCGGGCTCTGTCGGGCTCTGTCGGGCTCTGTCGGGCTCTACTGGGCCCTGTCGGGCTCTGTCGGGCTCTGTCGGGCCCTGTCGGGCTCCGTCGGGCTCTGTCGGGCCCTGTCGGGCCCTGTCGGGCTCTGTCGGGCCCTGTCGGGCTCTGTCGGGCTCTGTCGGGCTCTGTCAGGCTCTACTGGGCCCTGTCGGGCTCTGTCGGGCCCTGTCGGGCTCTGTCGGGCTCTGTCGGGCTCTACTGGGCTCTACTGTTCCCTGTCGGGCCCTGTCGGGCTCTGTCGGGCCCTGTCGGCCTCTGTCGGGCCCTGTCGGGCCCTGTCGGGCCCTGTCGGGCTCTGTCGGGCTCTGTCGGGCTCTACTGGGCTCTGTCGGGCTCTACTGGGCCCTGTCGGGCCCTGTCGGGCCCTGTCGGGCTCTGTCGGGCTCTACTGGGCCCTGTCGGGCTCTGTCGGGCCCTGTCGGGCTCTGTCGGGCTCTGTCGGGCCCTGTCGGACCCTGTCGGGCTCTGTCGGGCTCTGTCGGGCTCTGTCGGGCTCTACTGGGCTCTGTCGGGCTCTGTCGGGTTCTGTCGGGATCTGTCGGGCTCTGTCGGGCCGTGTCGGGCCCTGTCGGGCTCTGTCGGGCTCTGTCGGGTTCTGTCGGGCTCTGTCGGGCTCTGTCGGGCTCTGTCGGGCTCTACTGGGCTCTACTGTTCCCTGTCGGGCCCTGTCGGGCTCTGTCGGGCTCTGTCGGGCTCTGTCGGGCTCTACTGGGCCCTGTCGGGCACTGTCGGGCTCTGTCGGGCCCTGTCGGGCCCTGTCGGGCTCTGTCGGGTTCTGTCGGGCTCTGTCGGGCTCTGTCGGGCCCTGTCGGGCTCTGTCGGGCTCTGTCGGGCTCTGTCGGGCTCTATTGGGCTCTGTCGGGCTCTGTCGGGCCCTGTCGGGCTCTGTCGGGCTCTGTTGGGCTCTGTCGGGCTCTGTCGGGCTCTGTCGGGCTCTACTGGGCTCTGTCGGGCTCTGTCGGGCCCTGTTGGGCTCTGTCGGGCTCTGTTGGGCTCTGTCGGGCTCTGTCGGGCTCTACTGGGCTAAACTGGGCCCTGTCGGGCTCTGTCGGGCTCTGTCGGGCTCTGTCGGGCTCTACTGGGCCCTGTCGGGCCCTGTCGGGCTCTGTCGGGCTCTGTCGGGCTCTGTCGGGCTCTACTGGGCCCTGTCGGGCCCTGTCGGGCCCTGTCGGGCTCTGTCGGGCTCTACTGGGCCCTGTCGGGCCCTGTCGGGCCCTGTCGGGCTCTGTCGGGCTCTGTCGGGCTCTACTGGGCTCTGTCGGGCTCTGTCGGGCTCTGTCGGGCTCTACTGGGCCCTGTCGGGCTCTGTCGGGCTCTGTCGGGCTCTACTGGGCCCTGTCGGGCCCTGTCGGGCTTTGTCGGGCTCTGTCGGGCTCTGTCGGGCTCTGTCGGGCTCTACTGGGCTCTGTCGGGCTCTGTCGGGCTCTGTCGGGCTCTGTCGGGCCCTGTCGGGCTCTGTCGGGCTCTGTCGGGCCCTGTCTGGCCCTGTCGGGCTCTGTCGGGCTCTGTCGGGCTCTGTCGGGCTCTACTGGGCCCTGTCGGGCTCTGTCGGGCCCTCTCGGGCTCTACTGGGCCCTGTCGGGCTCTGTCGGGCCCTGTCGGGCTCTGTCGGGCTCTGTCGTGCTCTACTGGGCTCTGTCGGGCCCTGTCGGGCCCTGTCGGGCTCTGTCGGGCTCTGTCGGGCTCTGTCGGGCTCTACTGGGCTCTGTCGGGCTCTATTGGGGTCTGTCGGGCCCTGTCGGGCTCTGTCGGGCTCTGTCGGGCCCTGTCGGGCCCTGTCGGGCTCTGTCGGGCTCTGTCGGGCTCTACTGGGCCCTGTCGGGCCCTGTCGGGCTCTGTCGGGCTCTGTCGAGCTCTACTGGGCTCTGTCGGGCTCTGTCGGGCCCTGTCGGGCTCTGTCGGGCCCTGTCGGGCTCTGTCGGGCTCTACTGGGCTCTGTCGGTCTCTGTCGGGCCCTGTCGGGCTCTGTCGGGCTCTGTCGGGCCCTGTCGGGCTCTACTGGGCCCTGTCGGGCCCTGTCGAGCTTTGTCGGGCTCTGTCGGGCTCTGTCGGGCTCTGTCGGGCTCTACTGGGCCCTGTCGGGCTCTGTCGGGCTCTGTCGGGCCCTGTCGGGCTCCGTCGGGCTCTGTCGGGCCCTGTCGGGCCCTGTCGGGCTCTGTCGGGCCCTGTCGGGCTCTGTCGGGCTCTGTCGGGCTCTGTCAGGCTCTACTGGGCCCTGTCGGGCTCTGTCGGGCCCTGTCGGGCTCTGTCGGGCTCTGTCGGGCTCTACTGGGCTCTACTGTTCCCTGTCGGGCCCTGTCGGGCTCTGTCGGGCCCTGTCGGCCTCTGTCGGGCCCTGTCGGGCCCTGTCGGGCCCTGTCGGGCTCTGTCGGGCTCTGTCGGGCTCTACTGGGCTCTGTCGGGCTCTACTGGGCCCTGTCGGGCCCTGTCGGGCCCTGTCGGGCTCTGTCGGGCTCTACTGGGCCCTGTCGGGCTCTGTCGGGCCCTGTCGGGCTCTGTCGGGCTCTGTCGGGCCCTGTCGGACCCTGTCGGGCTCTGTCGGGCTCTGTCGGGCTCTGTCGGGCTCTACTGGGCTCTGTCGGGCTCTGTCGGGTTCTGTCGGGATCTGTCGGGCTCTGTCGGGCCGTGTCGGGCCCTGTCGGGCTCTGTCGGGCTCTGTCGGGTTCTGTCGGGCTCTGTCGGGCTCTGTCGGGCTCTGTCGGGCTCTACTGGGCTCTACTGTTCCCTGTCGGGCCCTGTCGGGCTCTGTCGGGCTCTGTCGGGCTCTGTCGGGCTCTACTGGGCCCTGTCGGGCACTGTCGGGCTCTGTCGGGCCCTGTCGGGCCCTGTCGGGCTCTGTCGGGTTCTGTCGGGCTCTGTCGGGCTCTGTCGGGCCCTGTCGGGCTCTGTCGGGCTCTGTCGGGCTCTGTCGGGCTCTGTCGGGCTCTATTGGGCTCTGTCGGGCTCTGTCGGGCCCTGTCGGGCTCTGTCGGGCTCTGTTGGGCTCTGTCGGGCTCTGTCGGGCTCTGTCGGGCTCTACTGGGCTCTGTCGGGCTCTGTCGGGCCCTGTTGGGCTCTGTCGGGCTCTGTTGGGCTCTGTCGGGCTCTGTCGGGCTCTACTGGGCTAAACTGGGCCCTGTCGGGCTCTGTCGGGCTCTGTCGGGCTCTGTCGGGCTCTACTGGGCCCTGTCGGGCCCTGTCGGGCTCTGTCGGGCTCTGTCGGGCTCTGTCGGGCTCTACTGGGCCCTGTCGGGCCCTGTCGGGCCCTGTCGGGCTCTGTCGGGCTCTACTGGGCCCTGTCGGGCCCTGTCGGGCCCTGTCGGGCTCTGTCAGGCTCTGTCGGGCTCTACTGGGCTCTGTCGGGCTCTGTCGGGCTCTGTCGGGCTCTACTGGGCTCTGTCGGGCTCTGTCGGGCCCTGTCGGGCCCTTGCGGGCTCTGTCGGGCTCTGTCGGGCCCTGTCGGGCTCTGTCGGGCTCTGTCGGGCTCTGTCGGGCTCTACTGGGCCCTGTCGGGCCCTGTCGGGCCCTCTCGGGCTCTGTCGGGCTCTGTCGGGCTCTACTGGGCTCTGTCGGGCTCTGTCGGGCTCTGTCGGGCTCTACTGGGCTCTGTCGGGCTCTGTCGGGCCCTGTCGGGCCCTTGCGGGCTCTGTCGGGCTCTGTCGGGCCCTGTCGGGCTCTGTCGGGCTCTACTGGGCTCTGTCGGGCTCTGTCGGGCTCTGTCGGGCCCTACTGGGCTAAACTGGGCCCTGTCGGGCTCTGTCGGGCCCTGTCGGGCCCTGTCGGGCCCTGTCGGGCCCTGTCGGGCTCTGTCGGGCTCTGTCGGGCTCTCTCGGGCTCTACTGTGCTCTGTCGGGCTCTATTGGGGTCTGTCGGGCCCTGTCGGGCTCTGTCGGGCTCTGTCGGGCCCTGTCGGGCCCTGTCGGGCTCTGTCGGGCTCTGTCGGGCTCTACTGGGCCCTGTCGGGCCCTGTCGGGCCCTGTCGGGCTCTGTCGGGCTCTGTCGAGCTCTACTGGGCTCTGTCGGGCTCTGTCGGGCCCTGTCGGGCTCTGTCGGGCCCTGTCGGGCTCTGTCGGGCTCTGTCGGGCTCTGTCGGGCTCTACTGGGCTCTGTCGGGCTCTGTCGGGCCCTGTCGGGCTCTTTCGGGCTCTGTCGGGCTCTGTCGGGCTCTGTCGGGCCCTGTCGGGCTCTACTGGGCCCTGTCGGGCCCTGTCGGGCTTTGTCGGGCTCTGTCGGGCTCTGTCGGGCTCTGTCGGGCCCTGTCGGGCTCTGTCGGGCCCTGTCGGGCTCTGTCGGTTTCTGTCGGGCTCTGTCGGGCCCTGTCGGGCTCTGTCGGGCTCTACTGGGCCCTGTCGGGCTCTGTCGGGCCCTGTCGGGCTCTGTCGGGCTCTGTCGGGCTCTACTGGGCTCTACTGTTCCCTGTCGGGCCCTGTCGGGCTCTGTCGGGCCCTGTCGGCCTCTGTCGGGCCCTGTCGGGCCCTGTCGGGCCCTGTCGGGCTCTGTCGGGCTCTGTCGGGCTCTACTGGGCTCTGTCGGGCTCTACTGGGCCCTGTCGGGCCCTGTCGGGCCCTGTCGGGCTCTGTCGGGCTCTGTCGGGCCCTGTCGGGCCCTGTCGGGCTCTGTCGGGCCCTGTCGGGCCCTGTCGGGCTCTGTCGGGCTCTGTCGGGCCCTGTCGGGCCTTGTCGGGCTCTGTCGGGCTCTGTCGGGCCCTGTCGGGCCCTGTCGGGCTCTGTCGGGCCCTGTCGGGCTCTGTCGGGCTCTGTCGGGCTCTGTCGGGCCCTGTCGGGCCCTGTCGGGCTCTGTCGGGCCCTGTCGGGCTCTGTCGGGCTCTGTCGGGCTCTGTCGGGCCCTGTCGGGCTCTGTCGGGCTCTGTCGGGCTCTGTCGGGCTCTACTGGGCCCTGTCGGGCTCTGTCGGGCTCTGTCGGGCTCTACTGGGCCCTGTCGGGCCCTGTCGGGCTTTGTCGGGCTCTGTCGGGCTCTGTCGGGCTCTGTCGGGCTCTACTGGGCTCTGTCGGGCTCTGTCGGGCTCTGTCGGGCTCTGTCGGGCCCTGTCGGGCTCTGTCGGGCTCTGTCGGGCCCTGTCTGGCCCTGTCGGGCTCTGTCGGGCTCTGTCGGGCTCTGTCGGGCTCTACTGGGCCCTGTCGGGCTCTGTCGGGCCCTCTCGGGCTCTACTGGGCCCTGTCGGGCTCTGTCGGGCCCTGTCGGGCTCTGTCGGGCTCTGTCGTGCTCTACTGGGCTCTGTCGGGCCCTGTCGGGCCCTGTCGGGCTCTGTCGGGCTCTGTCGGGCTCTGTCGGGCTCTACTGGGCTCTGTCGGGCTCTATTGGGGTCTGTCGGGCCCTGTCGGGCTCTGTCGGGCTCTGTCGGGCCCTGTCGGGCCCTGTCGGGCTCTGTCGGGCTCTGTCGGGCTCTACTGGGCCCTGTCGGGCCCTGTCGGGCTCTGTCGGGCTCTGTCGAGCTCTACTGGGCTCTGTCGGGCTCTGTCGGGCCCTGTCGGGCTCTGTCGGGCCCTGTCGGGCTCTGTCGGGCTCTACTGGGCTCTGTCGGTCTCTGTCGGGCCCTGTCGGGCTCTGTCGGGCTCTGTCGGGCCCTGTCGGGCTCTACTGGGCCCTGTCGGGCCCTGTCGAGCTTTGTCGGGCTCTGTCGGGCTCTGTCGGGCTCTGTCGGGCTCTACTGGGCCCTGTCGGGCTCTGTCGGGCTCTGTCGGGCCCTGTCGGGCTCTGTCGGGCTCTGTCGGGCCCTGTCGGGCTCCGTCGGGATCTGTCGGGCCCTGTCGGGCCCTGTCGGGCTCTGTCGGGCCCTGTCGGGCTCTGTCGGGCCCTGTCGGGCTCTGTCAGGCTCTACTGGGCCCTGTCGGGCTCTGTCGGGCCCTGTCGGGCTCTGTCGGGCTCTGTCGGGCTCTACTGGGCTCTACTGTTCCCTGTCGGGCCCTGTCGGGCTCTGTCGGGCCCTGTCGGCCTCTGTCGGGCCCTGTCGGGCCCTGTCGGGCCCTGTCGGGCTCTGTCGGGCTCTGTCGGGCTCTACTGGGCTCTGTCGGGCTCTACTGGGCCCTGTCGGGCCCTGTCGGGCCCTGTCGGGCTCTGTCGGGCTCTACTGGGCCCTGTCGGGCTCTGTCGGGCCCTGTCGGGCTCTGTCGGGCTCTGTCGGGCCCTGTCGGGCCCTGTCGGGCTCTGTCGGGCTCTGTCGGGCTCTGTCGGGCCCTACTGGGCTCTGTCGGGCTCTGTCGGGTTCTGTCGGGATCTGTCGGGCTCTGTCGGGCCGTGTCGGGCCCTGTCGGGCTCTGTCGGGCTCTGTCGGGTTCTGTCGGGCTCTGTCGGGCCCTGTCGGGCTCTGTCGGGCTCTGTCGGGCTCTGTCGGGCTCTACTGGGCTCTACTGTTCCCTGTCGGGCCCTGTCGGGCTCTGTCGGGCTCTGTCGGGCTCTGTCGGGCTCTACTGGGCCCTGTCGGGCTCTGTCGGGCTCTGTCGGGCCCTGTCGGGCCCTGTCGGGCTCTGTCGGGTTCTGTCGGGCTCTGTCGGGCTCTGTCGGGCCCTGTCGGGCTCTGTCGGGCTCTGTCGGGCTCTGTCGGGCTCTGTCGGGCTCTATTGGGCTCTGTCGGGCTCTGTCGGGCCCTGTCGGGCTCTGTCGGGCTCTGTTGGGCTCTGTCGGGCTCTGTCGGGCTCTGTCGGGCTCTACTGGGCTCTGTCGGGCTCTGTCGGGCCCTGTTGGGCTCTGTCGGGCTCTGTTGGGCTCTGTCGGGCTCTGTCGGGCTCTACTGGGCTAAACTGGGCCCTGTCGGGCTCTGTCGGGCTCTGTCGGGCTCTGTCGGGCTCTACTGGGCCCTGTCGGGCCCTGTCGGGCTCTGTCGGGCTCTGTCGGGCTCTGCCGGGCTCTACTGGGCCCTGTCGGGCCCTGTCGGGCCCTGTCGGGCTCTGTCGGGCTCTACTGGGCCCTGTCGGGCCCTGTCGGGCCCTGTCGGGCTCTGTCGGGCTCTGTCGGGCTCTACTGGGCTCTGTCGGGCTCTGTCGGGCTCTGTCGGGCTCTACTGGGCTCTGTCGGGCTCTGTCGGGCCCTGTCGGGCCCTTGCGGGCTCTGTCGGGCTCTGTCGGGCCCTGTCGGGCTCTGTCGGGCTCTGTCGGGCTCTGTCGGGCTCTACTGGGCCCTGTCGGGCCCTGTCGGGCCCTCTCGGGCTCTGTCGGGCTCTGTCGGGCTGTACTGGGCTCTGTCGGGCTCTGTCGGGCTCTGTCGGGGTCTACTGGGCTCTGTCGGGCTCTGTCGGGCCCTGTCGGGCCCTTGCGGGCTCTGTCGGGCTCTGTCGGGCTCTGTCGGGCTCTACTGGGCCCTGTCGGGCCCTGTCGGGCTTTGTCGGGCTCTGTCGGGCTCTGTCGGGCTCTGTCGGGCTCTACTGGGCTCTGTCGGGCTCTGTCGGGCTCTGTCGGGCTCTACTGGGCTCTGTCGGGCTCTGTCGGGCTCTGTCGGGCTCTGTCGGGCCCTGTCGGGCTCTGTCGGGCTCTGTCGGGCCCTGTCTGGCCCTGTCGGGCTCTGTCGGGCTCTGTCGGGCTCTGTCGGGCTCTACTGGGCCCTGTCGGGCTCTGTCGGGCCCTCTCGGGCTCTACTGGGCCCTGTCGGGCTCTGTCGGGCCCTGTCGGGCTCTGTCGGGCTCTGTCGTGCTCTACTGGGCTCTGTCGGGCCCTGTCGGGCCCTGTCGGGCTCTGTCGGGCTCTGTCGGGCTCTGTCGGGCTCTACTGGGCTCTGTCGGGCTCTATTGGGGTCTGTCGGGCCCTGTCGGGCTCTGTCGGGCTCTGTCGGGCCCTGTCGGGCCCTGTCGGGCTCTGTCGGGCTCTGTCGGGCTCTACTGGGCCCTGTCGGGCCCTGTCGGGCTCTGTCGGGCTCTGTCGAGCTCTACTGGGCTCTGTCGGGCTCTGTCGGGCCCTGTCGGGCTCTGTCGGGCCCTGTCGGGCTCTGTCGGGCTCTACTGGGCTCTGTCGGTCTCTGTCGGGCCCTGTCGGGCTCTGTCGGGCTCTGTCGGGCCCTGTCGGGCTCTACTGGGCCCTGTCGGGCCCTGTCGAGCTTTGTCGGGCTCTGTCGGGCTCTGTCGGGCTCTGTCGGGCTCTACTGGGCCCTGTCGGGCTCTGTCGGGCTCTGTCGGGCCCTGTCGGGCTCCGTCGGGCTCTGTCGGGCCCTGTCGGGCCCTGTCGGGCTCTGTCGGGCCCTGTCGGGCTCTGTCGGGCTCTGTCGGGCTCTGTCAGGCTCTACTGGGCCCTGTCGGGCTCTGTCGGGCCCTGTCGGGCTCTGTCGGGCTCTGTCGGGCTCTACTGGGCTCTACTGTTCCCTGTCGGGCCCTGTCGGGCTCTGTCGGGCCCTGTCGGCCTCTGTCGGGCCCTGTCGGGCCCTGTCGGGCCCTGTCGGGCTCTGTCGGGCTCTGTCGGGCTCTACTGGGCTCTGTCGGGCTCTACTGGGCCCTGTCGGGCCCTGTCGGGCCCTGTCGGGCTCTGTCGGGCTCTACTGGGCCCTGTCGGGCTCTGTCGGGCCCTGTCGGGCTCTGTCGGGCTCTGTCGGGCCCTGTCGGACCCTGTCGGGCTCTGTCGGGCTCTGTCGGGCTCTGTCGGGCTCTACTGGGCTCTGTCGGGCTCTGTCGGGTTCTGTCGGGATCTGTCGGGCTCTGTCGGGCCGTGTCGGGCCCTGTCGGGCTCTGTCGGGCTCTGTCGGGTTCTGTCGGGCTCTGTCGGGCTCTGTCGGGCTCTGTCGGGCTCTACTGGGCTCTACTGTTCCCTGTCGGGCCCTGTCGGGCTCTGTCGGGCTCTGTCGGGCTCTGTCGGGCTCTACTGGGCCCTGTCGGGCACTGTCGGGCTCTGTCGGGCCCTGTCGGGCCCTGTCGGGCTCTGTCGGGTTCTGTCGGGCTCTGTCGGGCTCTGTCGGGCCCTGTCGGGCTCTGTCGGGCTCTGTCGGGCTCTGTCGGGCTCTGTCGGGCTCTATTGGGCTCTGTCGGGCTCTGTCGGGCCCTGTCGGGCTCTGTCGGGCTCTGTTGGGCTCTGTCGGGCTCTGTCGGGCTCTGTCGGGCTCTACTGGGCTCTGTCGGGCTCTGTCGGGCCCTGTTGGGCTCTGTCGGGCTCTGTTGGGCTCTGTCGGGCTCTGTCGGGCTCTACTGGGCTAAACTGGGCCCTGTCGGGCTCTGTCGGGCTCTGTCGGGCTCTGTCGGGCTCTACTGGGCCCTGTCGGGCCCTGTCGGGCTCTGTCGGGCTCTGTCGGGCTCTGTCGGGCTCTACTGGGCCCTGTCGGGCCCTGTCGGGCCCTGTCGGGCTCTGTCGGGCTCTACTGGGCCCTGTCGGGCCCTGTCGGGCCCTGTCGGGCTCTGTCGGGCTCTGTCGGGCTCTACTGGGCTCTGTCGGGCTCTGTCGGGCTCTGTCGGGCTCTACTGGGCTCTGTCGGGCTCTGTCGGGCCCTGTCGGGCCCTTGCGGGCTCTGTCGGGCTCTGTCGGGCCCTGTCGGGCTCTGTCGGGCTCTGTCGGGCTCTGTCGGGCTCTACTGGGCCCTGTCGGGCCCTGTCGGGCCCTCTCGGGCTCTGTCGGGCTCTGTCGGGCTCTACTGGGCTCTGTCGGGCTCTGTCGGGCTCTGTCGGGCTCTACTGGGCTCTGTCGGGCTCTGTCGGGCCCTGTCGGGCCCTTGCGGGCTCTGTCGGGCTCTGTCGGGCCCTGTCGGGCTCTGTCGGGCTCTACTGGGCTCTGTCGGGCTCTGTCGGGCTCTGTCGGGCCCTACTGGGCTAAACTGGGCCCTGTCGGGCTCTGTCGGGCCCTGTCGGGCCCTGTCGGGCCCTGTCGGGCCCTGTCGGGCTCTGTCGGGCTCTGTCGGGCTCTCTCGGGCTCTACTGTGCTCTGTCGGGCTCTATTGGGGTCTGTCGGGCCCTGTCGGGCTCTGTCGGGCTCTGTCGGGCCCTGTCGGGCCCTGTCGGGCTCTGTCGGGCTCTGTCGGGCTCTACTGGGCCCTGTCGGGCCCTGTCGGGCCCTGTCGGGCTCTGTCGGGCTCTGTCGAGCTCTACTGGGCTCTGTCGGGCTCTGTCGGGCCCTGTCGGGCTCTGTCGGGCCCTGTCGGGCTCTGTCGGGCTCTGTCGGGCTCTGTCGGGCTCTACTGGGCTCTGTCGGGCTCTGTCGGGCCCTGTCGGGCTCTTTCGGGCTCTGTCGGGCTCTGTCGGGCTCTGTCGGGCCCTGTCGGGCTCTACTGGGCCCTGTCGGGCCCTGTCGGGCTTTGTCGGGCTCTGTCGGGCTCTGTCGGGCTCTGTCGGGCCCTGTCGGGCTCTGTCGGGCCCTGTCGGGCTCTGTCGGTTTCTGTCGGGCTCTGTCGGGCCCTGTCGGGCTCTGTCGGGCTCTACTGGGCCCTGTCGGGCTCTGTCGGGCCCTGTCGGGCTCTGTCGGGCTCTGTCGGGCTCTACTGGGCTCTACTGTTCCCTGTCGGGCCCTGTCGGGCTCTGTCGGGCCCTGTCGGCCTCTGTCGGGCCCTGTCGGGCCCTGTCGGGCCCTGTCGGGCTCTGTCGGGCTCTGTCGGGCTCTACTGGGCTCTGTCGGGCTCTACTGGGCCCTGTCGGGCCCTGTCGGGCCCTGTCGGGCTCTGTCGGGCTCTGTCGGGCCCTGTCGGGCCCTGTCGGGCTCTGTCGGGCCCTGTCGGGCCCTGTCGGGCTCTGTCGGGCTCTGTCGGGCCCTGTCGGGCCCTGTCGGGCTCTGTCGGGCTCTGTCGGGCCCTGTCGGGCCCTGTCGGGCTCTGTCGGGCCCTGTCGGGCTCTGTCGGGCTCTGTCGGGCTCTGTCGGGCCCTGTCGGGCCCTGTCGGGCTCTGTCGGGCCCTGTCGGGCTCTGTCGGGCTCTGTCGGGCTCTGTCGGGCCCTGTCGGGCTCTGTCGGGCTCTGTCGGGCTCTGTCGGGCTCTACTGGGCCCTGTCGGGCTCTGTCGGGCTCTGTCGGGCTCTACTGGGCCCTGTCGGGCCCTGTCGGGCTTTGTCGGGCTCTGTCGGGCTCTGTCGGGCTCTGTCGGGCTCTACTGGGCTCTGTCGGGCTCTGTCGGGCTCTGTCGGGCTCTGTCGGGCCCTGTCGGGCTCTGTCGGGCTCTGTCGGGCCCTGTCTGGCCCTGTCGGGCTCTGTCGGGCTCTGTCGGGCTCTGTCGGGCTCTACTGGGCCCTGTCGGGCTCTGTCGGGCCCTCTCGGGCTCTACTGGGCCCTGTCGGGCTCTGTCGGGCCCTGTCGGGCTCTGTCGGGCTCTGTCGTGCTCTACTGGGCTCTGTCGGGCCCTGTCGGGCCCTGTCGGGCTCTGTCGGGCTCTGTCGGGCTCTGTCGGGCTCTACTGGGCTCTGTCGGGCTCTATTGGGGTCTGTCGGGCCCTGTCGGGCTCTGTCGGGCTCTGTCGGGCCCTGTCGGGCCCTGTCGGGCTCTGTCGGGCTCTGTCGGGCTCTACTGGGCCCTGTCGGGCCCTGTCGGGCTCTGTCGGGCTCTGTCGAGCTCTACTGGGCTCTTTCGGGCTCTGTCGGGCCCTGTCGGGCTCTGTCGGGCCCTGTCGGGCTCTGTCGGGCTCTACTGGGCTCTGTCGGTCTCTGTCGGGCCCTGTCGGGCTCTGTCGGGCTCTGTCGGGCCCTGTCGGGCTCTACTGGGCCCTGTCGGGCCCTGTCGAGCTTTGTCGGGCTCTGTCGGGCTCTGTCGGGCTCTGTCGGGCTCTACTGGGCCCTGTCGGGCTCTGTCGGGCTCTGTCGGGCCCTGTCGGGCTCTGTCGGGCTCTGTCGGGCCCTGTCGGGCTCCGTCGGGATCTGTCGGGCCCTGTCGGGCCCTGTCGGGCTCTGTCGGGCCCTGTCGGGCTCTGTCGGGCCCTGTCGGGCTCTGTCAGGCTCTACTGGGCCCTGTCGGGCTCTGTCGGGCCCTGTCGGGCTCTGTCGGGCTCTGTCGGGCTCTACTGGGCTCTACTGTTCCCTGTCGGGCCCTGTCGGGCTCTGTCGGGCCCTGTCGGCCTCTGTCGGGCCCTGTCGGGCCCTGTCGGGCCCTGTCGGGCTCTGTCGGGCTCTGTCGGGCTCTACTGGGCTCTGTCGGGCTCTACTGGGCCCTGTCGGGCCCTGTCGGGCCCTGTCGGGCTCTGTCGGGCTCTACTGGGCCCTGTCGGGCTCTGTCGGGCCCTGTCGGGCTCTGTCGGGCTCTGTCGGGCCCTGTCGGGCCCTGTCGGGCTCTGTCGGGCTCTGTCGGGCTCTGTCGGGCCCTACTGGGCTCTGTCGGGCTCTGTCGGGTTCTGTCGGGATCTGTCGGGCTCTGTCGGGCCGTGTCGGGCCCTGTCGGGCTCTGTCGGGCTCTGTCGGGTTCTGTCGGGCTCTGTCGGGCCCTGTCGGGCTCTGTCGGGCTCTGTCGGGCTCTGTCGGGCTCTACTGGGCTCTACTGTTCCCTGTCGGGCCCTGTCGGGCTCTGTCGGGCTCTGTCGGGCTCTGTCGGGCTCTACTGGGCCCTGTCGGGCTCTGTCGGGCTCTGTCGGGCCCTGTCGGGCCCTGTCGGGCTCTGTCGGGTTCTGTCGGGCTCTGTCGGGCTCTGTCGGGCCCTGTCGGGCTCTGTCGGGCTCTGTCGGGCTCTGTCGGGCTCTGTCGGGCTCTATTGGGCTCTGTCGGGCTCTGTCGGGCCCTGTCGGGCTCTGTCGGGCTCTGTTGGGCTCTGTCGGGCTCTGTCGGGCTCTGTCGGGCTCTACTGGGCTCTGTCGGGCTCTGTCGGGCCCTGTTGGGCTCTGTCGGGCTCTGTTGGGCTCTGTCGGGCTCTGTCGGGCTCTACTGGGCTAAACTGGGCCCTGTCGGGCTCTGTCGGGCTCTGTCGGGCTCTGTCGGGCTCTACTGGGCCCTGTCGGGCCCTGTCGGGCTCTGTCGGGCTCTGTCGGGCTCTGCCGGGCTCTACTGGGCCCTGTCGGGCCCTGTCGGGCCCTGTCGGGCTCTGTCGGGCTCTACTGGGCCCTGTCGGGCCCTGTCGGGCCCTGTCGGGCTCTGTCGGGCTCTGTCGGGCTCTACTGGGCTCTGTCGGGCTCTGTCGGGCTCTGTCGGGCTCTACTGGGCTCTGTCGGGCTCTGTCGGGCCCTGTCGGGCCCTTGCGGGCTCTGTCGGGCTCTGTCGGGCCCTGTCGGGCTCTGTCGGGCTCTGTCGGGCTCTGTCGGGCTCTACTGGGCCCTGTCGGGCCCTGTCGGGCCCTCTCGGGCTCTGTCGGGCTCTGTCGGGCTGTACTGGGCTCTGTCGGGCTCTGTCGGGCTCTGTCGGGGTCTACTGGGCTCTGTCGGGCTCTGTCGGGCCCTGTCGGGCCCTTGCGGGCTCTGTCGGGCTCTGTCGGGCCCTGTCGGGCTCTGTCGGGCTCTGTCGGGCCCTGTCGGGCTCTGTCGGGCTCTACTGGGCTCTGTCGGGCCCTGTTGGGCCCTGTCGGGCTCTGTCGGGCTCTGTCAGGCTCTGTCGGGCTCTACTGGGCTCTGTCGGGCTCTATTGGGGTCTGTCGGGCCCTGTCGGGCTCTGTCGGGCTCTGTCGGGCCCTGTCGGGCCCTGTCGGGCTCTGTCGGGCTCTGTCGGGCTCTACTGGGCCCTGTCGGGCCCTGTCGGGCTCTGTCGGGCTCTGTCGAGCTCTACTGGGCTCTGTCGGGCTCTGTCGGGCCCTGTCGGGCTCTGTCGGGCTCTGTCGGGCTCTGTCGGGCTCTACTGGGCTCTGTCGGGCTCTGTCGGGCCCTGTCGGGCTCTGTCGGGCTCTGTCGGGCTCTGTCGGGCCCTGTCGGGCTCTACTGGGCCCTGTCGGGCCCTGTCGGGCTCTGTCGGGCTCTGTCGGGCTCTACTGGGCCCTGTCGGGCCCTGTCGGGCTCTGTCGGGCCCTGTCGGGCTCTGTCGGGCTCTGTCGGACCCTGTCGGGCCCTGTCGGGCTCTGTCGGGCTCTGTCGGGCTCTGTCGGGCTCTACTGGGCCCTGTCGGGCCCTGTCGGGCCCTGTCGGGCTCTGTCGGGCTCTGTCGGGCTCTACTGGGCTCTACTGTTCCCTGTCGGGCCCTGTCGGGCTCTGTCGGGCTCTGTCGGGCTCTACTGGTCTCTGTCGGGCTCTGTCGGGCCCTGTCGGGCCCTGTCGGGCCCTGTCGGGCTCTGTCGGGCTCTGTCGGGCCTTGTCGGGCTCCGTCGGGCCCTGTCGGGCCCTGTCGGGCCCTGTCGGGCTCTGTCGGTTTCTGTCGGGCTCTGTCGGGCTCTGTCGGGCTCTGTCGGGCCCTGTCGGGCCCTGTCGGGCTCTGTCAGGCTCTACTGGGCCCTGTCGGGCTCTGTCGGGCCCTGTCGGGCTCTGTCGGGCTCTGTCGGGCTCTACTGGGCTCTACTGTTCCCTGTCGGGCCCTGTCGGGCTCTGTCGGGCCCTGTCGGCCTCTGTCGGGCCCTGTCGGGCCCTGTCGGGCCCTGTCGGGCCCTGTCGGGCTCTACTGGGCTCTGTCGGGCTCTGTTGGGCTCTGTCGGGCTCTGTCGGGCTCTGTCGGGCTCTGTTGGGCTCTGTCGGGCTCTGTCGGGCCCTGTCGGGCTCTGTCGGGCCCTGTCGGGCCCTGTCGGGCTCTGTCGGGCTCTTTCGGGCTCTGTCGGGCTCTGTCGGGCTCTACTGGGCTCTGTCGGGCTCTGTCGGGCTCTGTTGGGCTCTACTGGGCCCTGTCGGGCCCTGTTGGGCTCTGTCGGGCTCTGTCGGGTTCTGTCGGGCTCTGTCGGGCCCTGTCGGGCTCTGTCGTGCCCTGTCGGGCTCTGTCGGGCTCTGTCGGGCTCTGTCGAGCTCTATTGGGCTCTGTCGGGCTCTGTCGGGCCCTGTCAGGCTCTGTCGGGCTCTGTTGGGCTCTGTCGGGCTCTGTCGGGCTCTGTCGGGCTCTACTGGGCTCTGTCGGGCTCTGTCGGGCCCTGTTGGGCTCTGTCGGGCTCTGTTGGGCTCTGTCGGGCTCTGTCGGGCTCTACTGGGCTAAACTGGGCCCTGTCGGGCTCTGTCGGGCTCTGTCGGGCTCTGTCGGGCTCTACTGGGCCCTGTCGGGCCCTGTCGGGCTCTGTCGGGCTCTGTCGGGCTCTGTCGGGCTCTACTGGGCCCTGTCGGGCCCTGTCGGGCCCTGTAGGGCTCTGTCGGGCTCTACTGGGCCCTGTCGGGCCCTGTCGGGCCCTGTCGGGCTCTGTCGGGCTCTGTCGGGCTCTACTGGGCTCTGTCGGGCTCTGTCGGGCTCTGTCGGGCTCTACCGGGCTCTGTCGGGCTCTGTCGGGCCCTGTCGGGCCCTTGCGGGCTCTGTCGGGCTCTGTCGGGCCCTGTCGGGCTCTGTCGGGCTCTGTCGGGCTCTGTCGGGCTCTACTGGGCCCTGTCGGGCCCTGTCGGGCCCTGTCGGGCTCTGTCGGGCTCTGTCGGGCTCTACTGGGCTCTGTCGGGCTCTGTCGGGCTCTGTCGGGCTCTACTGGGCTCTGTCGGGCTCTGTCGGGCCCTGTCGGGCCCTTGCGGGCTCTGTCGGGCTCTGTCGGGCCCTGTCGGGCTCTGTCGGGCTCTGTCGGGCCCTGTCGGGCTCTGTCGGGCTCTGTCGGGCCCTGTCGGGCTCTGTCGGGCTCTACTGGGCTCTGTCGGGCCGTGTCGGGCCCTGTCGGGCTCTGTCGGGCTCTGTCAGGCTCTGTCGGGCTCTACTGGGCTCTGTCGGGCTCTATTGGGGTCTGTCGGGCCCTGTCGGGCTCTGTCGGGCCCTGTCGGGCCCTGTCGGGCCCTGTCGGGCTCTGTCGGGCTCTGTCGGG
Organism: Caloenas nicobarica; assembly: GCF_036013445.1. NCBI lineage: Eukaryota > Metazoa > Chordata > Aves > Columbiformes > Columbidae > Caloenas > Caloenas nicobarica. The sequence goes on from NW_027017361.1 coordinate 81,100, forward strand.
CTATACTGGGCCCTGTCGGGCCCTGTCGGGCTCTGTCGGGCTCTGTCGAGCTCTACTGGGCTCTGTCGGGCTCTGTCGGGCCCTGTCGGGCTCTGTCGGGCTCTGTCGGGCTCTGTCGGGCTCTACTGGGCTCTCTCGGGCTCTGTCGGGCCCTGTCGGGCTCTGTCGGGCTCTGTCGGGCTCTGTCGGGCCCTGTCGGGCTCTACTGGGCCCTGTCGGGCCCTGTCGGGCTCTGTCGGGCTCTGTCGGGCTCTACTGGGCCCTGTCGGGCCCTGTCGGGCTCTGTCGGGCCCTGTCGGGCTCTGTCGGGCTCTGTCGGACCCTGTCGGGCCCTGTCGGGCTCTGTCGGGCTCTGTCGGGCTCTGTCGGGCTCTACTGGGCCCTGTCGGGCCCTGTCGGGCCCTGTCGGGCTCTGTCGGGCTCTGTCGGGCTCTACTGGGCTCTACTGTTCCCTGTCGGGCCCTGTCGGGCTCTGTCGGGCTCTGTCGGGCTCTACTGGTCTCTGTCGGGCTCTGTCGGGCCCTGTCGGGCCCTGTCGGGCCCTGTCGGGCTCTGTCGGGCTCTGTCGGGCCTTGTCGGGCTCCGTCGGGCCCTGTCGGGCCCTGTCGGGCCCTGTCGGGCTCTGTCGGTTTCTGTCGGGCTCTGTCGGGCTCTGTCGGGCTCTGTCGGGCCCTGTCGGGCCCTGTCGGGCTCTGTCAGGCTCTACTGGGCCCTGTCGGGCTCTGTCGGGCCCTGTCGGGCTCTGTCGGGCTCTGTCGGGCTCTACTGGGCTCTACTGTTCCCTGTCGGGCCCTGTCGGGCTCTGTCGGGCCCTGTCGGCCTCTGTCGGGCCCTGTCGGGCCCTGTCGGGCCCTGTCGGGCCCTGTCGGGCTCTTCTGGGCTCTGTCGGGCTCTGTTGGGCTCTGTCGGGCTCTGTCGGGCTCTGTCGGGCTCTGTTGGGCTCTGTCGGGCTCTGTCGGGCCCTGTCGGGCTCTGTCGGGCCCTGTCGGGCCCTGTCGGGCTCTGTCGGGCTCTTTCGGGCTCTGTCGCGCTCTGTCGGGCTCTACTGGGCTCTGTCGGGCTCTGTCGGGCTCTGTTGGGGTCTACTGGGCCCTGTCGGGCTCTGTTGGGCTCTGTCGGGCTCTGTCGGGCTCTGTCGGGCTCTACTGGTCTCTGTCGGGCCCTGTCGGGCCCTGTCGGGCTCTGTCGGGCTCTGTCGGGCTCTGTCGGGCCCTGTCGGGCTCTGTCGGGCTCTACTGGGCTCTGTCGGGCTCTGTCGGGCTCTGTCGGGCCCTACTGGGCTAAACTGGGCCCTGTCGGGCCCTGTCGGGCCCTGTCGGGCTCTGTCGGGCTCTCTCGGGCTCTACTGGGCTCTGTCGGGCTCTATTGGGGTCTATCGGGCCCTGTCGGGCTCTGTCGGGCCCTGTCGGGCCCTGTCGGGCCCTGTCGGGCTCTGTCGGGCTCTGTCGGGCCCTGTCGGGCTCTGTCGGGCTCTGTCGGGCTCTACTCGGCTCTGTCGGGCTCTGTTGGGCTCTGTCGGGCTCTGTCGGGCCCTATCGGGCCCTGTCGGGCTCTGTCGGGCTCTGTCGGGCTCTGTCGGGCTCTACTGGGCTCTGTCGGGCTCTGTCGGGCCCTGTCGGGCTCTGTCGGGCTCTGTCGGGCTCTGTCGGGCCCTGTCGGGCTCTTCTGGGCCCTGTCGGGCCCTGTCGGGCTTTGTCGGGCTCTGTCGGGCTCTGTCGGGATCTGTCGGGCTCTACCGGGCTCTGTCGGGCTCTACTGGGCCCTGTCGGGATCTGTCGGGCTCTGTCGGGCTCTACTGGGCTCTGTCGGGCTCTACTGGGCCCTGTCGGGCCCTGTCGGGCCCTGTCGGGCTCTGTCGGGCTCTACTGGGCCCTGTCGGGCTCTGTCGGGCCCTGTCGGGCTCTGTCGGGCTCTGTCGGGCCCTGTCGGGCCCTGTCGGGCTCTGTCGGGCTCTGTCGTGCTCTGTCGGGCTCTACTGGGCTCTGTCGGGCTCTGTCGGGTTCTGTCGGGATCTGTCGGGCTCTGTCGGGCCGTGTCGGGCCCTGTCGGGCTCTGTCGGGCTCTGTCGGGTTCTGTCGGGCTCTGTCGGGCCCTGTCGGGCTCTGTCGGGCTCTGTCGGGCTCTGTCGGGCTCTACTGGGCTCTACTGTTCCCTGTCGGGCCCTGTCGGGCTCTGTCGGGCTCTGTCGGGCTCTGTCGGGCTCTACTGGGCCCTGTCGGGCTCTGTCGGGCTCTGTCGGGCCCTGTCGGGCCCTGTCGGGCTCTGTCGGGTTCTGTCGGGCTCTGTCGGGCTCTGTCGGGCCCTTTCGGGCCCTGTCGGGCTCTGTCGGGCTCTGTCGGGCTCTGTCGGGCTCTGTCGAGCTCTATTGGGCTCTGTCGGGCTCTGTCGGGCCCTGTCGGGCTCTGTCGGGCTCTGTTGGGCTCTGTCGGGCTCTGTCGGGCTCTGTCGGGCTCTACTGGGCTCTGTCGGGCTCTGTCGGGCTCTGTCGGGCCCTGTCGGGCTCTGTCGGGCTCTGTTGGGCTCTGTCGGGCTCTGTCGGGCTCTGTCGGGCTCTACTGGGCTCTGTCGGGCTCTGTCGAGCTCTATTGGGCTCTGTCGGGCTCTGTCGGGCCCTGTCAGGCTCTGTCGGGCTCTGTTGGGCTCTGTCGGGCTCTGTCGGGCTCTGTCGGGCTCTACTGGGCTCTGTCGGGCTCTGTCGGGCCCTGTTGGGCTCTGTCGGGCTCTGTTGGGCTCTGTCGGGCTCTGTCGGGCTCTACTGGGCTAAACTGGGCCCTGTCGGGCTCTGTCGGGCTCTGTCGGGCTCTGTCGGGCTCTACTGGGCCCTGTCGGGCCCTGTCGGGCTCTGTCGGGCTCTGTCGGGCTCTGTCGGGCTCTACTGGGCCCTGTCGGGCCCTGTCGGGCCCTGTAGGGCTCTGTCGGGCTCTACTGGGCCCTGTCGGGCCCTGTCGGGCCCTGTCGGGCTCTGTCGGGCTCTGTCGGGCTCTACTGGGCTCTGTCGGGCTCTGTCGGGCTCTGTCGGGCTCTACCGGGCTCTGTCGGGCTCTGTTGGGCCCTGTCGGGCCCTTGCGGGCTCTGTCGGGCTCTGTCGGGCCCTGTCGGGCTCTGTCGGGCTCTGTCGGGCTCTGTCGGGCTCTACTGGGCCCTGTCGGGCCCTGTCGGGCCCTGTCGGGCTCTGTCGGGCTCTGTCGGGCTCTACTGGGCTCTGTCGGGCTCTGTCGGGCTCTGTCGGGCTCTACTGGGCTCTGTCGGGCTCTGTCGGGCCCTGTCGGGCCCTTGCGGGCTCTGTCGGGCTCTGTCGGGCCCTGTCGGGCTCTGTCGGGCTCTGTCGGGCCCTGTCGGGCTCTGTCGGGCTCTGTCGGGCCCTGTCGGGCTCTGTCGGGCTCTACTGGGCTCTGTCGGGCCGTGTCGGGCCCTGTCGGGCTCTGTCGGGCTCTGTCAGGCTCTGTCGGGCTCTACTGGGCTCTGTCGGGCTCTATTGGGGTCTGTCGGGCCCTGTCGGGCTCTGTCGGGCCCTGTCGGGCCCTGTCGGGCCCTGTCGGGCTCTGTCGGGCTCTGTCGGGCTATACTGGGCCCTGTCGGGCCCTGTCGGGCTCTGTCGGGCTCTGTCGAGCTCTACTGGGCTCTGTCGGGCTCTGTCGGGCCCTGTCGGGCTCTGTCGGGCTCTGTCGGGCTCTGTCGGGCTCTACTGGGCTCTCTCGGGCTCTGTCGGGCCCTGTCGGGCTCTGTCGGGCTCTGTCGGGCTCTGTCGGGCCCTGTCGGGCTCTACTGGGCCCTGTCGGGCCCTGTCGGGCTCTGTCGGGCTCTGTCGGGCTCTACTGGGCCCTGTCGGGCCCTGTCGGGCTCTGTCGGGCCCTGTCGGGCTCTGTCGGGCTCTGTCGGACCCTGTCGGGCCCTGTCGGGCTCTGTCGGGCTCTGTCGGGCTCTGTCGGGCTCTACTGGGCCCTGTCGGGCCCTGTCGGGCCCTGTCGGGCTCTGTCGGGCTCTGTCGGGCTCTACTGGGCTCTACTGTTCCCTGTCGGGCCCTGTCGGGCTCTGTCGGGCTCTGTCGGGCTCTACTGGTCTCTGTCGGGCTCTGTCGGGCCCTGTCGGGCCCTGTCGGGCCCTGTCGGGCTCTGTCGGGCTCTGTCGGCCTTGTCGGGCTCCGTCGGGCCCTGGCGGGCCCTGTCGGGCCCTGTCGGGCTCTGTCGGTTTCTGTCGGGCTCTGTCGGGCTCTGTCGGGCTCTGTCGGGCCCTGTCGGGCCCTGTCGGGCTCTGTCAGGCTCTAATGGGCCCTGTCGGGCTCTGTCGGGCCCTGTCGGGCTCTGTCGGGCTCTGTCGGGCTCTACTGGGCTCTACTGTTCCCTGTCGGGCCCTGTCGGGCTCTGTCGGGCCCTGTCGGCCTCTGTCGGGCCCTGTCGGGCCCTGTCGGGCCCTGTCGGGCCCTGTCGGGCTCTTCTGGGCTCTGTCGGGCTCTGTTGGGCTCTGTCGGGCTCTGTCGGGCTCTGTCGGGCTCTGTTGGGCTCTGTCGGGCTCTGTCGGGCCCTGTCGGGCTCTGTCGGGCCCTGTCGGGCCCTGTCGGGCTCTGTCGGGCTCTTTCGGGCTCTGTCGCGCTCTGTCGGGCTCTACTGGGCTCTGTCGGGCTCTGTCGGGCTCTGTTGGGGTCTACTGGGCCCTGTCGGGCTCTGTTGGGCTTCTGTCGGGCTCTGTCGGGCTCTGTCGGGCTCTACTGGTCTCTGTCGGGCCCTGTCGGGCCCTGTCGGGCTCTGTCGGGCTCTGTCGGGCTCTGTCGGGCCCTGTCGGGCTCTGTCGGGCTCTACTGGGCTCTGTCGGGCTCTGTCGGGCTCTGTCGGGCCCTACTGGGCTAAACTGGGCCCTGTCGGGCCCTGTCGGGCCCTGTCGGGCTCTGTCGGGCTCTCTCGGGCTCTACTGGGCTCTGTCGGGCTCTATTGGGGTCTATCGGGCCCTGTCGGGCTCTGTCGGGCCCTGTCGGCCCTGTCGGGCCCTGTCGGGCTCTGTCGGGCTCTGTCGGGCCCTGTCGGGCTCTGTCGGGCTCTGTCGGGCTCTACTCGGCTCTGTCGGGCTCTGTTGGGCTCTGTCGGGCTCTGTCGGGCCCTATCGGGCCCTGTCGGGCTCTGTCGGGCTCTGTCGGGCTCTGTCGGGCTCTACTGGGCTCTGTCGGGCTCTGTCGGGCCCTGTCGGGCTCTGTCGGGCTCTGTCGGGCTCTGTCGGGCCCTGTCGGGCTCTACTGGGCCCTGTCGGGCCCTGTCGGGCTTTGTCGGGCTCTGTCGGGCTCTGTCGGGATCTGTCGGGCTCTACCGGGCTCTGTCGGGCTCTACTGGGCCCTGTCGGGATCTGTCGGGCTCTGTCGGGCTCTACTGGGCTCTGTCGGGCTCTACTGGGCCCTGTCGGGCCCTGTCGGGCCCTGTCGGGCTCTGTCGGGCTCTACTGGGCCCTGTCGGGCTCTGTCGGGCCCTGTCGGGCTCTGTCGGGCTCTGTCGGGCCCTGTCGGGCCCTGTCGGGCTCTGTCGGGCTCTGTCGTGCTCTGTCGGGCTCTACTGGGCTCTGTCGGGCTCTGTCGGGTTCTGTCGGGATCTGTCGGGCTCTGTCGGGCCGTGTCGGGCCCTGTCGGGCTCTGTCGGGCTCTGTCGGGTTCTGTCGGGCTCTGTCGGGCCCTGTCGGGCTCTGTCGGGCTCTGTCGGGCTCTGTCGGGCTCTACTGGGCTCTACTGTTCCCTGTCGGGCCCTGTCGGGCTCTGTCGGGCTCTGTCGGGCTCTGTCGGGCTCTACTGGGCCCTGTCGGGCTCTGTCGGGCTCTGTCGGGCCCTGTCGGGCCCTGTCGGGCTCTGTCGGGTTCTGTCGGGCTCTGTCGGGCTCTGTCGGGCCCTTTCGGGCCCTGTCGGGCTCTGTCGGGCTCTGTCGGGCTCTGTCGGGCTCTGTCGAGCTCTATTGGGCTCTGTCGGGCTCTGTCGGGCCCTGTCGGGCTCTGTCGGGCTCTGTTGGGCTCTGTCGGGCTCTGTCGGGCTCTGTCGGGCTCTACTGGGCTCTGTCGGGCTCTGTCGGGCCCTGTTGGGCTCTGTCGGGCTCTGTTGGGCTCTGTCGGGCTCTGTCGAACTCTACTGGGCTAAACTGGGCCCTGTCGGGCTCTGTCGGGCTCTGTCGGGCTCTGTCGGGCTCTACTGGGCCCTGTCGGGCCCTGTCGGGCTCTGTCGGGCTCTGTCGGGCTCTGTCGGGCTCTACTGGGCCCTGTCGGGCCCTGTCGGGCCCTGTCGGGCTCTGTCGGGCTCTACTGGGCCCTGTCGGGCCCTGTCGGGCCCTGTCGGGCTCTGTCGGGCTCTGTCGGGCTCTACTGGGCCCTGTCGGGCCCTGTCGGGCCCTCTCGGGCTCTGTCGGGCTCTGTCGGGCTCTACTGGGCTCTGTCGGGCTCTGTCGGGCTCTGTCGGGCTCTACTGGGCTCTGTCGGGCTCTGTCGGGCCCTGTCGGGCCCTTGCGGGCTCTGTCGGGCTCTGTCGGGCTCTGTCGGGCTCTACTGGGCCCTGTCGGGCTTTCTCGGGCTCTGTCGGGCTCTGTCGGGCCCTGTCGGGCCCTGTCGGGCCCTGTCGGGCCCTGTCGGGCTCTGTCGGGCTCTGTCGGGCTCTGTCGGGCTCTAGTGGGCCCTGTCGGGCCCTGTCGGGCCCTGTCGGGCTCTGTCGGGCTCTACTGGGCCCTGTCGGGCTCTGTCGGGCCCTCTCGGGCTCTACTGGGCCCTGTCGGGCTCTGTCGGGCTCTGTCGGGCTCTACTGGGCTCTGTCGGGCTCTGTCGGGCTCTGTCGGGCTCTACTGGGATAAACTGGGCCCTGTCGGGCCCTGTCGGGCCCTGTCGGGCTCTGTCGGGCTCTGTCGGGCTCTGTCGGGCTCTACTGGGCTCTGTCGGGCTCTATTGGGGTCTGTCGGGCCCTGTCGGGCTCTGTCGGGCCCTGTCGGGCCCTGTCGGGCCCTGTCGGGCCCTGTCGGGCTCTGTCGGGCTCTGTCGGGCTCTACTGGGCCCTGTCGGGCCCTGTCGGGCCCTCTCGGGCTCTGTCGGGCTCTGTCGGGCTCTGTCGGGCTCTACTGGGCCCTGTCGGGCCCTGTCGGGCCCTGTCGGGCCCTGTCGGGCTCTGTCGGGCTCTGTCGGGCCCTGTCGGGCTTTACTGGGCCCTGTCGGGCCCTGTCGGGCCCTGTCGGGCTCTGTCGGGCTCTGTCGGGCTCTGTCGTGCTCTACTGGGCCCTGTCGGGCCCTGTCGGGCCCTGTCGGGCTCTGTCGGGCTCTGTCGGGCTCTGTCGGGCTCTACTGGGCTCTGTCGGGCTCTATTGGGGTCTGTCGGGCCCTGTCGGGCTCTGTCGGGCTCTGTCGGGCTCTGTCGGGCTCTACTGGGCCCTGTCGGGCCCTGTCGGGCTCTGTCGGGCTCTGTCGAGCTCTACTGGGCTCTGTCGGGCTCTGTCGGGCCCTGTCGGGCCCTGTCGGGCTCTGTCGGGCTCTACTGGGCTCTGTCGGTCTCTGTCGGGCCCTGTCGGGCTCTGTCGGGCTCTGTCGGGCCCTGTCGGGCTCTACTGGGCCCTGTCGGGCCCTGTCGAGCTTTGTCGGGCTCTGTCGGGCTCTGTCGGGCTCTGTCGGGCTCTACTGGGCTCTGTCGGGCCCTGTCGGGCTCTGTCGGGCCCTGTCGGGCCCTGTCGGGCCCTGTCGGGCCCTGTCGGGCTCTGTCGGTTTCTGTCGGGCTCTGTCGGGCCCTGTCGGGCTCTGTCAGGCTCTACTGGGCCCTGTCGGGCCCTGTCGGGCCCTGTCGGGCTCTGTCGGGCTCTGTCGGGCTCTACTGGGCTCTACTGTTCCCTGTCGGGCCCTGTCGGGCTCTGTCGGGCCCTGTCGGGCCCTGTCGGGCCCTGTCGGGCCCTGTCGGGCTCTGTCGGGCTCTGTCGGGCTCTACTGGGCTCTGTCGGGCTCTACTGGGCCCTGTCGGGCTCTGTCGGGCCCTGTCGGGCTCTGTCGGGCTCTGTCGGGCACTGTCGGGCTCTACTGGGCCCTGTCGGGCTCTGTCGGGCCCTGTCGGGCTCTGTCGGGCTCTGTCGGGCCCTGTCGGGCCCTGTCGGGCCCTGTCGGGCTCTGTCGGGCTCTGTCGGGCCCTGTCGGGCTCTGTCGGGCTCTGTCGGGCTCTGTCGGGATCTGTCGGGCTCTGTCGGGCTCTACTGGGCTCTACTGTTCCCTGTCGGGCCCTGTCGGGCTCTGTCGGGCTCTGTCGGGCTCTGTCGGGCTCTACTGGGCCCTGTCGGGCTCTGTCGGGCTCTGTCGGGCCCTGTCGGGCCCTGTCGGGCCCTGTCGGGCTCTGTCGGGTTCTGTCGGGCTCTGTCGGGCTCTGTCGGGCTCTGTCGGGCCCTTTCGGGCCCTGTCGGGCTCTGTCGGGCTCTGTCGAGCTCTATTGGGCTCTGTCGGGCTCTGTCGGGCTCTGTCGGGCCCTGTCGGGCTCTGTCGGGCTCTGTCGGGCTCTGTCGGGCCCTGTTGGGCTCTGTCGGGCTCTGTTGGGCTCTGTCGGGCTCTGTCGGGCTCTACTGGGCTAAACTGGGCCCTGTCGGGCTCTGTCGGGCTCTGTCGGGCTCTGTCGGGCTCTGTCGGGCTCTACTGGGCCCTGTCGGGCCCTGTCGGGCTCTGTCGGGCTCTGTCGGGCTCTGTCGGGCTCTACTGGGCCCTGTCGGGCCCTGTCGGGCCCTGTCGGGCTCTGTCGGGCTCTACTGGGTCCTGTCGGGCCCTGTCGGGCTCTGTCGGGCTCTGTCGGGCTCTACTGGGCCCTGTCGGGCTCTGTCGGGCTCTGTCGGGCTCTACTGGGCTCTGTCGGGCTCTGTCGGGCCCTGTCGGGCCCTTGCGGGCTCTGTCGGGCCCTGTCGGGCCCTGTCGGGCTCTGTCGGGCTCTGTCGGGCTCTGTCGGGCTCTACTGGGCCCTGTCGGGCCCTGTCGGGCCCTGTCGGGCTCTGTCGGGCTCTGTCGGGCTCTGTTGGGCTCTACTGGGCTCTGTCGGGCCCTGTCGGGCTCTGTCGGGCCCTGTCGGGCCCTGTCGGGCTCTGTCGGGCTCTTTCGGGCTCTGTCGCGCTCTGTCGGGCTCTACTGGGCTCTGTCGGGCTCTGTCGGGCTCTGTTGGGCTCTACTGGGCCCTGTCGGGCTCTGTCGGGCTCTGTCGGGCTCTGTCGGGCTCTGTCGGGCTCTACTGGTCTCTGTCGGGCCCTGTCGGGCCCTGTCGGGCTCTGTCGGGCTCTGTCGGGCTCTGTCGGGCCCTGTCGGGCTCTGTCGGGCTCTACTGGGCTCTGTCGGGCTCTGTCGGGCTCTGTCGGGCCCTACTGGGCTAAACTGGGCCCTGTCGGGCCCTGTCGGGCCCTGTCGGGCCCTGTCGGGCTCTGTCGGGCTCTCTCGGGCTCTACTGGGCTCTGTCGGGCTCTATTGGGGTCTATCGGGCCCTGTCGGGCTCTGTCGGGCCCTGTCGGGCCCTGTCGGGCCCTGTCGGGCTCTGTTGGGCTCTGTCGGGCTCTACTGGGCCCTGTCGGGCCCTGTCGGGCCCTGTCGGGCTCTGTCGGGCTCTGTCGAGCTCTACTGGGCTCTGTCGGGCCCTGTCGGGCCCTGTCGGGCTCTGTCGGGCTCTGTCGGGCTCTGTCGGGCTCTACTGGGCTCTGTCGGGCTCTGTCGGGCCCTGTCGGGCCCTGTCGGGCTCTGTCGGGCTCTGTCGGGCTCTGTTGGGCTCTACTGGGCTCTGTCGGGCCCTGTCGGGCTCTGTCGGGCCCTGTCGGGCCCTGTCGGGCTCTGTCGGGCTCTTTCGGGCTCTGTCGCGCTCTGTCGGGCTCTACTGGGCTCTGTCGGGCTCTGTCGGGCTCTGTTGGGCTCTACTGGGCCCTGTCGGGCTCTGTCGGGCTCTGTCGGGCTCTGTCGGGCTCTGTCGGGCTCTACTGGGCTCTGTCGGGCTCTGTCGGGCCCTGTCGGGCTTTGTCGGGCTCTGTCGGGCTCTGTCGGGCTCTGTCGGGCTCTACTGGGCCCTGTCGGGCTCTGTCGGGCTCTGTCGGGCTCTACTGGGCTCTGTCGGGCTCTACTGGGCCCTGTCGGGCCCTGTCGGGCCCTGTCGGGCTCTGTCGGGCTCTACTGGGCCCTGTCGGGCTCTGTCGGGCCCTGTCGGGCTCTGTCGGGCTCTGTCGGGCCCTGTCGGGCCCTGTCGGGCTCTGTCGGGCTCTGTCGGGCTCTGTCGGGCTCTACTGGGCTCTGTCGGGCTCTGTCGGGTTCTGTCGGGATCTGTCGGGCTCTGTCGGGCCGTGTCGGGCCCTGTCGGGCTCCGTCGGGCTCTGTCGGGTTCTGTCGGGCTCTGTCGGGCCCTGTCGGGCTCTGTCGGGCTCTGTCGGGCTCTGTCGGGCTCTACTGGGCTCTACTGTTCCCTGTCGGGCCCTGTCGGGCTCTGTCGGGCTCTGTCGGGCTCTGTCGGGCTCTACTGGGCCCTGTCGGGCTCTGTCGGGCTCTGTCGGGCCCTGTCGGGCCCTGTCGGGCTCTGTCGGGTTCTGTCGGGCTCTGTCGGGCTCTGTCGGGCCCTTTCGGGCCCTGTCGGGCTCTGTCGGGCTCTGTCGGGCTCTGTCGGGCTCTGTCGAGCTCTATTGGGCTCTGTCGGGCTCTGTCGGGCCCTGTCGGGCTCTGTCGGGCTCTGTTGGGCTCTGTCGGGCTCTGTCGGGCTCTGTCGGGCTCTACTGGGCTCTGTCGGGCTCTGTCGGGCCCTGTTGGGCTCTGTCGGGCTCTGTTGGGCTCTGTCGGGCTCTGTCGAACTCTACTGGGCTAAACTGGGCCCTGTCGGGCTCTGTCGGGCTCTGTCGGGCTCTGTCGGGCTCTACTGGGCCCTGTCGGGCCCTGTCGGGCTCTGTCGGGCTCTGTCGGGCTCTGTCGGGCTCTACTGGGCCCTGTCGGGCCCTGTCGGGCCCTGTCGGGCTCTGTCGGGCTCTACTGGGCCCTGTCGGGCCCTGTCGGGCCCTGTCGGGCTCTGTCGGGCTCTGTCGGGCTCTACTGGGCTCTGTCGGGCTCTGTCGGGCTCTGTCGGGCTCTACTGGGCTCTGTCGGGCTCTGTCGGGCCCTGTCGGGCCCTTGCGGGCTCTGTCGGGCTCTGTCGGGCCCTGTCGGGCTCTGTCGGGCTCTGTCGGGCTCTGTCGGGCTCTACTGGGCCCTGTCAGACCCTGTCGGGCCCTCTCGGGCTCTGTCGGGCTCTGTCGGGCTCTACTGGGCTCTGTCGGGCTCTGTCGGGCTCTGTCGGGCTCTACTGGGCTCTGTCGGGCTCTGTCGGGCCCTGTCGGGCCCTTGCGGGCTCTGTCGGGCTCTGTCGGGCTCTGTCGGGCTCTGTCGGGCTCTACTGGGCCCTGTCGGGCTTTCTCGGGCTCTGTCGGGCTCTGTCGGGCTCTGTCGGGCCCTGTCGGGCCCTGTCGGGCCCTGTCGGGCTCTGTCGGGCCCTGTCGGGCCCTGTCGGGCTCTGTCGGGCTCTGTCGGGCTCTGTCGGGCTCTAGTGGGCCCTGTCGGGCCCTGTCGGGCCCTGTCGGGCTCTGTCGGGCTCTACTGGGCCCTGTCGGGCTCTGTCGGGCCCTCTCGGGCTCTACTGGGCCCTGTCGGGCTCTGTCGGGCTCTGTCGGGCTCTACTGGGCTCTGTCGGGCTCTGTCGGGCTCTGTCGGGCTCTACTGGGATAAACTGGGCCCTGTCGGGCCCTGTCGGGCCCTGTCGGGCTCTGTCGGGCTCTGTCGGGCTCTGTCGGGCTCTACTGGGCTCTGTCGGGCTCTATTGGGGTCTGTCGGGCCCTGTCGGGCTCTGTCGGGCCCTGTCGGGCCCTGTCGGGCCTTTGCGGGCCCTGTCGGGCCCTGTCGGGCTCTGTCGGGCTCTGTCGGGCTCTGTCGGGCTCTACTGGGCCCTGTCGGGCCCTGTCGGGCCCTCTCGGGCTCTGTCGGGCTCTGTCGGGCTCTGTCGGGCTCTACTGGGCCCTGTCGGGCCCTGTCGGGCCCTGTCGGGCTCTGTCGGGCTCTGTCGGGCCCTGTCGGGCTCTACTGGGCCCTGTCGGGCCCTGTCGGGCCCTGTCGGGCTCTGTCGGGCTCTGTCGGGCTCTGTCGGGCTCTACTGGGCTCTGTCGGGCTCTACTGGGCCCTGTCGGGCCCTGTCGGGCCCTGTCGGGCTCTGTCGGGCTCTGTCGAGCTCTACTGGGCTCTGTCGGGCTCTGTCGCGCCCTGTCGGGCCCTGTCGGGCTCTTTCGGGCTCTACTGGGCTCTGTCGGTCTCTGTCGGGCCCTGTCGGGCTCTGTCGGTCTCTGTCGGGCCCTGTCGGGCTCTGTCGGGCTCTGTCGGGCCCTGTCGAGCTTTGTCGGGCTCTGTCGGGCTCTGTCGGGCTCTGTCGGGCTCTACTGGGCTCTGTCGGGCCCTGTCGGGCTCTGTCGGGCCCTGTCGGGCCCTGTCGGGCCCTGTCGGGCCCTGTCGGGCTCTGTCGGTTTCTGTCGGGCTCTGTCGGGCCCTGTCGGGCTCTGTCAGGCTCTACTGGGCCCTGTCGGGCCCTGTCGGGCCCTGTCGGGCTCTGTCGGGCTCTGTCGGGCTCTACTGGGCTCTACTGTTCCCTGTCGGGCCCTGTCGGGCCCTGTCGGGCTCTGTCGGGCTCTGTCGGGCTCTACTGGGCTCTGTCGGGCTCTACTGGGCCCTGTCGGGCCCTGTCGGGCCCTGTCGGGCTCTGTCGGGCTCTACTGGGCCCTGTCGGGCTCTGTCGGGCCCTGTCGGGCTCTGTCGGGCTCTGTCGGGCCCTGTCGGGCCCTGTCGGGCTCTGTCGGGCTCTGTCGGGCTCTGTCGGGCTCTACTGGGCTCTGTCGGGCTCTGTCGGGTTCTGTCGGGATCTGTCGGGCTCTGTCGGGCCGTGTCGGGCCCTGTCGGGCTCTGTCGGGCTCTGTCGGGCCCTGTCGGGCTCTGTCGGGCTCTGTCGGGCTCTGTCGGGCTCTACTGGGCTCTACTGTTCCCTGTCGGGCCCTGTCGGGCTCTGTCGGGCTCTGTCGGGCTCTGTCGGGCTCTACTGGGCCCTGTCGGGCTCTGTCGGGCTCTGTCGGGCCCTGTCGGGCCCTGTCGGGCCCTGTCGGGCTCTGTCGGGTTCTGTCGGGCTCTGTCGGGCTCTGTCGGGCTCTGTCGGGCCCTTTCGGGCCCTGTCGGGCTCTGTCGGGCTCTGTCGAGCTCTATTGGGCTCTGTCGGGCTCTGTCGGGCCCTGTCGGGCTCTGTCGGGCTCTGTCGGGCTCTGTCGGGCCCTGTTGGGCTCTGTCGGGCTCTGTTGGGCTCTGTCGGGCTCTGTCGGGCTCTACTGGGCTAAACTGGGCCCTGTCGGGCTCTGTCGGGCTCTGTCGGGCTCTGTCGGGCTCTACTGGGCCCTGTCGGGCCCTGTCGGGCTCTGTCGGGCTCTGTCGGGCTCTGTCGGGCTCTACTGGGCCCTGTCGGGCCCTGTCGGGCCCTGTCGGGCTCTGTCGGGCTCTACTGGGCCCTGTCGGGCCCTGTCGGGCTCTGTCGGGCTCTACTGGGCCCTGTCGGGCCCTGTCGGGCCCTCTCGGGCTCTGTCGGGCTCTGTCGGGCTCTACTGGGCTCTGTCGGGCCCTGTCGGGCTCTGTCGGGCCCTGTCGGGCTCTGTCGGGCTCTGTCGGGCCCTGTCGGGCTCTGTCGGGCTCTACTGGGCTCTGTCGGGCCCTGTCGGGCCCTGTCGGGCTCTGTCGGGCTCTGTCAGGCTCTGTCGGGCTCTACTGGGCTCTGTCGGGCTCTATTGGGGTCTGTCGGGCCCTGTCGGGCTCTGTCGGGCTATGTCGGGCCCTGTCGGGCCCTGTCGGGCTCTGTCGGGCTCTGTCGGGCTCTGTCGGGCTCTACTGGGCCCTGTCGGGCCCTGTCGGGCTCTGTCGGGCTCTGTCGAGCTCTACTGGGCTCTGTCGGGCTCTGTCGGGCCCTGTCGGGCTCTGTCGGGCTCTGTCGGGCTCTGTCGGGCTCTGTCGGGCTCTACTGGGCTCTGTCGGGCTCTGTCGGGCCCTGTCGGGCTCTGTCGGGCTCTGTCGGGCTCTGTCGGGCCCTGTCGGGCTCTACTGGGCCCTGTCGGGCTCTGTCGGGCTCTGTCGGGCTCTGTCGGGCTCTACTGGGCCCTGTCGGGCCCTGTCGGGCCCTGTCGGGCTCTGTCGGGCTCTGTCGGGCTCTACTGGGCCCTGTCGGGCCCTGTCGGGCCCTGTCGGGCTCTGTCGGGCTCTGTCGGGCTCTACTGGGCTCTACTGTTCCCTGTCGGGCCCTGTCGGGCTCTGTCGGGCTCTGTCGGGCCCTGTCGGGCTCTACTGGGCCCTGTCGGGCCCTGTCGGGCTTTGTCGGGCTCTGTCGGGCTCTGTCGGGCTCTGTCGGGCTCTACTGGGCCCTGTCGGGCTCTGTCGGGCCCTGTCGGGCTCTGTCGGGCTCTGTCGGGCTCTGTCGGGCTCTGTCGGGCTCTACTGGGCTCTACTGTTCCCTGTCGGGCCCTGTCGGGCTCTGTCGGGCTCTGTCGGGCTCTACTGGGCCCTGTCGGGCTCTGTCGGTTTCTGTCGGGCTCTGTCGGGCCCTGTCGGGCCCTGTCGGGCTCTGTCGGGCTCTGTCGGGCTCTGTCGGGCTCTACTGGGCCCTGTCGGGCTCTGTCGGGCCCTGTCGGGCTCTGTCGGGCTCTGTCGGGCTCTACTGGGCCCTGTCGGGCCCTGTCGGGCCCTGTCGGGCTCTACTGGGCTCTGTCGGGCTCTGTCGGGCTCTGTCGGGCCCTGTCGGGCCCTGTCGGGCCCTGTCGGGCTCTACTGGGCCCTGTCGGGCTCTGTCGGGCCCTCTCGGGCTCTGTCGGGCTCTGTCGGGCTATACTGGGCTCTACTGTTCCCTGTCGGGCCCTGTCGGGCCCTGTCGGGCCCTGTCGGGCTCTGTCGGGCTCTGTCGGGCCCTGTCGGGCTCTGTCGGGCTCTGTCGGGCTCTGTCGGGCTCTGTCGGACCCTGTCGGGCTCTGTCGGGCTCTGTCGGGCTCTACTGGGCTCTACTGTTCCCTGTCGGGCCCTGTCGGGCCCTGTCGGGCTCTGTCGGGCTCTGTCGGGCTCTGTCGGGCTCTACTGGGCCCTGTCGGGCCCTGTCGGGCTCTACTGGGCCCTGTCGGGCTCTGTCGGGCCCTGTCGGGCTCTGTCGGGCTCTGTCGGGCTCTACTGGGCTCTACTGTTCCCTGTCGGGCCCTGTCGGGCTCTGTCGGGCTCTGTCAGGCTCTGTCGGGCCCTGTCGGGCTCTGTCGGGCTCTGTCGGGCCCTGTCGGGCTCTACTGGGCCCTGTCGGGCCCTGTCGAGCTTTGTCGGGCTCTGTCGGGCTCTGTCGGGCTCTGTCGGGCTCTACTGGGCTCTGTCGGGCCCTGTCGGGCCCTGTCGGGCCCTGTCGGGCCCTGTCGGGCTCTGTCGGTTTCTGTCGGGCTCTGTCGGGCCCTGTCGGGCTCTGTCAGGCTCTACTGGGCCCTGTCGGGCCCTGTCGGGCCCTGTCGGGCTCTGTCGGGCTCTGTCGGGCTCTACTGGGCTCTACTGTTCCCTGTCGGGCTCTGTCGGGCCCTGTCGGGCTCTGTCGGTTTCTGTCGGGCTCTGTCGGGCCCTGTCGGGCTCTGTCGGGCCCTGTCGGGCCCTGTCGGGCCCTGTCGGGCCCTGTCGGGCTCTGTCGGGCTCTGTCGGGCTCTACTGGGCTCTGTCGGGCTCTACTGGGCCCTGTCGGGCCCTGTCGGGCCCTGTCGGGCTCTGTCGGGCTCTACTGGGCCCTGTCGGGCTCTGTCGGGCCCTGTCGGGCTCTGTCGGGCTCTGTCGGGCCCTGTCGCGCCCTGTCGGGCTCTGTCGGGCTCTGTCGGGCTCTGTCGGGCTCTACTGGGCTCTGTCGGGCTCTGTCGGGTTCTGTCGGGATCTGTCGGGCTCTGTCGGGCCGTGTCGGGCCCTGTCGGGCTCTGTCGGGCTCTGTCGGGCCCTGTCGGGCTCTGTCGGGCTCTGTCGGGCTCTGTCGGGCTCTACTGGGCTCTACTGTTCCCTGTCGGGCCCTGTCGGGCTCTGTCGGGCTCTGTCGGGCTCTGTCGGGCTCTACTGGGCCCTGTCGGGCTCTGTCGGGCTCTGTCGGGCCCTGTCGGGCCCTGTCGGGCCCTGTCGGGCTCTGTCGGGTTCTGTCGGGCTCTGTCGGGCTCTGTCGGGCTCTGTCGGGCCCTTTCGGGCCCTGTCGGGCTCTGTCGGGCTCTGTCGAGCTCTATTGGGCTCTGTCGGGCTCTGTCGGGCCCTGTCGGGCTCTGTCGGGCTCTGTCGGGCTCTGTCGGGCTCTGTCGGGCCCTGTTGGGCTCTGTCGGGCTCTGTTGGGCTCTGTCGGGCTCTGTCGGGCTCTACTGGGCTAAACTGGGCCCTGTCGGGCTCTGTCGGGCTCTGTCGGGCTCTGTCGGGCTCTGTCGGGCTCTACTGGGCCCTGTCGGGCCCTGTCGGGCTCTGTCGGGCTCTGTCGGGCTCTGTCGGGCTCTACTGGGCCCTGTCGGGCCCTGTCGGGCCCTGTCGGGCTCTGTCGGGCTCTACTGGGCCCTGTCGGGCCCTGTCGGGCTCTGTCGGGCTCTGTCGGGCTCTACTGGGCCCTGTCGGGCTCTGTCGGGCTCTGTCGGGCTCTACTGGGCTCTGTCGGGCTCTGTCGGGCCCTGTCGGGCCCTTGCGGGCTCTGTCGGGCCCTGTCGGGCCCTGTCGGGCTCTGTCGGGCTCTGTCGGGCTCTGTCGGGCTCTACTGGGCCCTGTCGGGCCCTCTCGGGCTCTGTCGGGCTCTGTCGGGCTCTGTCGGGCTCTGTCGGGCCCTGTCGGGCTCTGTCGGGCTCTACTGGGCTCTGTCGGGCCCTGTCGGGCCCTGTCGGGCTCTGTCGGGCTCTGTCAGGCTCTGTCGGGCTCTACTGGGCTCTGTCGGGCTCTATTGGGGTCTGTCGGGCCCTGTCGGGCTCTGTCGGGCTATGTCGGGCCCTGTCGGGCCCTGTCGGGCTCTGTCGGGCTCTGTCGGGCTCTGTCGGGCTCTACTGGGCCCTGTCGGGCCCTGTCGGGCTCTGTCGGGCTCTGTCGAGCTCTACTGGGCTCTGTCGGGCTCTGTCGGGCCCTGTCGGGCTCTGTCGGGCTCTGTCGGGCTCTGTCGGGCTCTACTGGGCTCTGTCGGGCTCTGTCGGGCCCTGTCGGGCTCTGTCGGGCTCTGTCGGGCTCTGTCGGGCCCTGTCGGGCTCTACTGGGCCCTGTCGGGCTCTGTCGGGCTCTGTCGGGCTCTGTCGGGCTCTACTGGGCCCTGTCGGGCCCTGTCGGGCCCTGTCGGGCTCTGTCGGGCTCTGTCGGGCTCTACTGGGCTCTACTGTTCCCTGTCGGGCCCTGTCGGGCTCTGTCGGGCTCTGTCGGGCCCTGTCGGGCCCTGTCGGGCTCTGTCGGGCTCTGTCGGGCTCTACTGGTCTCTGTCGGGCTCTGTCAGGTTCTGTCGGGCTCTGTCGGGCCCTGTCGGGCCCTGTCGGGCTCTACTGGGCCCTGTCGGGCCCTGTCGGGCTCTGTCGGGCTCTGTCGGGCTCTGTCGGGCTCTACTGGGCTCTACTGTTCCCTGTCGGGCCCTGTCGGGCTCTGTCGGGCTCTGTCGGGCTCTACTGGGCCCTGTCGGGCTCTGTCGGTTTCTGTCGGGCTCTGTCGGGCCCTGTCGGGCCCTGTCGGGCTCTGTCGGGCTCTGTCGGGCTCTACTGGGCCCTGTCGGGCTCTGTCGGGCCCTGTCGGGCCCTGTCGGGCCCTGTCGGGCTCTACTGGGCCCTGTCGGGCTCTGTCGGGCCCTGTCGGGCTCTACTGGGCCCTGTCGGGCCCTGTCGGGCCCTGTCGGGCTCTACTGGGCCCTGTCGGGCTCTGTCGGGCCCTCTCGGGCTCTGTCGGGCTCTGTCGGGCTATACTGGGCTCTACTGTTCCCTGTCGGGCCCTGTCGGGCCCTGTCGGGCCCTGTCGGGCTCTGTCGGGCTCTGTCGGGCTCTGTCGGGCCCTGTCGGGCTCTGTCGGGCTCTGTCGGGCTCTGTCGGACCCTGTCGGGCTCTGTCGGGCTCTGTCGGGCTCTACTGGGCTCTACTGTTCCCTGTCGGGCCCTGTCGGGCTCTGTCGGGCTCTACTGGGCCCTGTCGGGCCCTGTCGGGCTCTACTGGGCCCTGTCGGGCTCTGTCGGGCCCTGTCGGGCTCTGTCGGGCTCTGTCGGGCTCTACTGGGCTCTACTGTTCCCTGTCGGGCCCTGTCGGGCTCTGTCGGGCCCTGTCGGGGGGGCCCTGGGGAGGAATGGGGAGCTCTGGGGAACCAAGACACGTCGTGGGGAGCCCTGAGGAACCAAGACACGTTTTGGGGAGCCCTGGGGAGGAATGTGGAGCCCTGAGGAACCAAGACACGTCTTGGGGAGCCCTGAGGAACCAAGAAACGTTTTGGGGAACCCTGAGGAACCAAGACACATTTTGGGGAGCCCTGGGGAGGAATGTGGAGCCCTGAGGAACCAAGACACGTCTTGGGGAGCCTGGGGAGGAATGGGGAGCCCGGGGAACCAAGACACGTTTTGGGGAGCCCTGGGGAGGAATGGGGAGCTCTGGGGAACCAAGACACGTTTTGGGGAGCCCGGGGGAACCAAGACACGTTTTGGGGAGCCCTGTGGAGGAATGTGGAGCCCTGAGGAACCAAGACACGTTTTGGGGAGCCCTGGGGAACCAAGACACGTTTTGGGGAGCCTGGGGAGGAATGGGGAGCCCCGGGGAACCAAGACATGTTTTGGGGAGCCCTGGGGAGGAATGGGGAGCCCCGGGGAACCAAGACACGTTTTGGGGAGCCCCGGGGAACCAAGACACGTTTTGGGGAGCCTGGGGAGGAATGGGGAGCCCGGGGAACCAAGACACGTTTTGGGGAGCCCTGGGGAGGAATGGGGAGCCCCGGGGAACCAAGACACGTTTTGGGGAGCCCCGGGGAACCAAGACACGTTTTGGGGAGCCTGGGGAGGAATGGGGAGCCCGGGGAACCAAGACACGTCTTGGGGAGCCCTGGGGAACCAAGACGAGCCCTGGGGAGAACTTGGCAGCCTTGGGGAATCGATGCGAACCCTGGGGAGGACGGTGGATCTCAGGGGAGCCCCAGGGAGACGAGGCGATAGCTGGGGAGGGTCCGGAGAGCCCTGGAGGATGAGGGGGGTCCTGGGGAGACCTTTGGAGTCCTGGGGAGGCAAAGAAAGCCATGGGTTACTTTTTAGAAGAGATTCTCGTAGAATCTATTTATTACCATATTAATTATTGACCCCGCCCCTTCCCCAGGGGATTGGTCAGGGTGGTGGGCGGGGCCTGGGCTGATTGACCCCTCCCCTTCCCCAGGGGATTGTGGGAGGGGGGTGGGCGGGGCCCGGGGTATTTGAGCCCCAGCCCCTGGGCAGGAGCTCATTCTGCTCCAGGGCTGCTTTGGTGCTGGTTCTCTGCTGCTCCTTCAGCAGTGGGCAGCTTTTGAGCTGTTTAGTCAGCATGGACAGACCTGTTTGGAGAAGTGGAGGTGTCTGCTAGAGGTAAGAGCTCCAGGAGCAGCAAAGGTTCAACAGCAGCTGTAGCAGAAAGTGTGTTTGTAAGTATGTGTAATTTACTAAATCAATTTCAGGTGCTTCACGTTTTCCCAGAACCCCTGACTGCAATGAAAATGGAGCATTGTTTCTTTGGTTTTTACTGCTGTATACCAAGCTGCTGGTATAATCTTTTCTCCTAGGACTGACGCTCAGGTGATCTAGCAGGGGTTAGAGTGAGCGTCTTGTATCTGTAAATGGAGTTCTAGCACTTCTGCAGGAAGCAGCGGGGCCATAAGGCAGAGTGTCTTTCTGGCTCTGGGGTGGCTCATCGCCTGCCTGATCACCCACAGAACACGGTGTTGTCCCCAGAACCCTTGCAGTGGGCGGTGGCCCCTGGTGGATGGATGATTCAAATGTCCTTCCCAGAACTCAGCCAAGGTGCGCAGTGGCTATTAGACTAGTACTGGTAAATATTACCCTGGTGCTCAATAGTGTGTGTCTGTTTTCTTTTCTTATTGCAGGGGATGAAGGGGAAACTGGCAACTGCAGGAAGATCCCCATGAGCCCATGTGGTGTTTTCCTCCCCGGATGGATTCAGTCCCTTGGCCCTCTGAAAGCTAAGTGGAGGCACGGGGGCTGGGAAGGGGCTGGGAACTGCAGGGGCGAGGGGCTAAAGATCTCAGAGGGGAAAGGGCTGTCCAGGACCAGTTCCCTTTGGGTGGGTAAAGGGCGCAGGGAACCTTACAGTGCGATGCCAGCTTGGGCAGGGCAGCTCCAGCCTGTGTCTGCGTTGTTGTGCACTTCGGGAAGCCTGCCTTGCGCCGTTCAGACGATCCTGGGGTCTCATCGTGCCCGAGGGGCATGACAGACATCTCAGGCGCCATCCCGGGGTCTGGAATGCGGGTGCCGATTGGCCTATCACCAATTGGGTGCCAGGTTTCTTGTATCAGCAGCCGAAAGCGTGGATGGTTCTTGCGCCTTGGACATTTCTGGTCAGTTGTTTTATGGTGGTGTTCAGGGCTGCGTGGGCAGCTCTCCTCTCTACCCATCCAGTCTAAGGGACTGGCACTTCAGGATGCTGGGAAGAAGTTCTTAGGTCTTGCGGGAGCGTTTTGCCAGTGCCACCGTCTCGGTCGGTTGGTTGGTTTGTGCCAGTGCCGCCGTCTCGGTCGGTTGGTTGGTTTGTGCCAGTGCCGCCGTCTCGTAAGGGGCCGTGACGTTCGGCTCCTTTTTGTTTTGGGGTTGCAGTAGAGGCTTCTCGCCTCTCTTCTGCCTCCCCACAGGTTCTTTTGATTGATGCAGTCTCTGGTCTTGGAGTCATTCTCATTGTCGAGCGTTTTTGGTGCTGTTGCAGTCGTGCTGTTTGTAGCGTTCTGTGGAGCGTCAGTCTTCGCATGTGCGCGTTTGGCTCGGAGCTGCTCTGCCTGGAGACGTAGAGTCATGGGTGGGTGGACTGAGCCCTAGGAGTCCATGGTTAATCTCTTGATATATGTAATAGTGTGGGCAAAGGTTGTTCAGTCATCTAGGACGGAGCAGCTGTGGGCAGGGGCAGTGGGCAGTCCCTTCACCAGTAATTTAGGGGCTCGATTAGAGCTTCTGGTGTTATTTGTGAATAGAAAGCAGACCTGTGGAATGGTCAAGCTGTTGATCAGCATCTGGGTGACCTGTTGAATACCTTGATTTCAGATGCAGAGGGAAAACTTGGCCCAAAAGAGCGACGGAAGAGGCAAGCCAAGCGCCATAAGCAGGTGGGCCGGTGCGAGGTCTCAGAGGGAAGGTGTGCCATGTGCCTCTATGTAAGTTTGGTTGTTTCTCTATTTTATAGGTGCGAAGCGAGGAGGAAAGCCGGGTATTGGCACCGCAGCTCCTCGGTCGAGGTGAGCAAGGAGCGCTGGGCCGAAGCAGCGTCTCATTTCAGGTGTTGTGTTTCTGGTGCAGGTCTCAGCATCCTTTGCTTGTGTTTTACAGGTGGTAGCTGGGCCTCAACGCGGTCAACAGCGTGGCGGGTGAAGGTGATGGAGGCCAGGTGGGTGAGCAGCCAAGGTAAAGGGGCGGGACATGGGACCGTCTGTGGGCAGGCTGTGCTTTTGGGCAGTATCTGAGCATGCGCCTTTGTTTTAGCAGGCGCTACAGGCAAGCTCGGAGGGGCGAAGCCGCACGCCGACCAGCAGCCAAGAAGGTGAGGAGGTGGTTGGTGGTCAGGAGCACAGTATTGCCTGGTGACTCGGTTCAGCGTTTCCTTCTTGTTTTGCAGGGGCTTTGTGGACCCCTTTGGACTCAGAGGACCGTTTGCAGTGAGCAGGGGTAGGGGTGAGGAGGAGTGTGGGGCTGGGGACTTGTCCCAAGCACTAGAGCTCTTTTTCTGCTGTCTTAGGTGCCACGAGTGGTGAGGGTTTCTGCCTGCGCCCATGGCACGAGAGGCTGAATGGAACGCCTGGGAACTTCGGGGGAGGTGGGTGCTGTGGATGTCGTCGGTGTTGATGCACATGATATTTAGTGCTGGCACTGCTTAGTGAGTGTGTGTTAACTTGTGTTGTTGCAGATGTTGATGAGGAACCCGGCAATGCAGGAAGATCCCCGTGAGCCCATGTGGTGTTTTCCTCCGTGGATGGATTTGGTCCCTTGGCCCTCTGAAAGCTAAGTGGAGGCACGGGGGCTGGGGAGGGGCTGGGAACTGCAGGGGCGGGGGGCTAAAGGTCTCAGAGGGGAAAGGGCCGTCCAGGACCAGTTCCCTTTGGGTGGGTAAAGGGCGCAGGGAACCTTACAGTGCGATGCCAGCTTGGGCAGGGCAGCTCCAGCCTGTGTCTGCGTTGTTGTGCACTTCGGGAAGCCTGCCTTGCGCCGTTCAGACGATCCTGGGGTCTCGTCGTGCCCGAGGGGCACGACCGGCATCTCAGGTGCCATCCCGGGGTCTGGAACGCCGGTGCCAATTGGCCTGTTGCCAGTTGGGTGCCGGTTTTCTTGTATCAGCAGCTGAAAGCGTGGATGGTTCCTGCATCTCGGACATTTCTGGTCAGTCGTGTGTTAT
This sequence comes from Caloenas nicobarica, assembly GCF_036013445.1. Taxonomy (NCBI): domain Eukaryota; kingdom Metazoa; phylum Chordata; class Aves; order Columbiformes; family Columbidae; genus Caloenas; species Caloenas nicobarica. Next base: position 103,659 of record NW_027017361.1, read on the forward strand.
AGTGTAGTTCTGGGCTGCGTGGGCAGCTCTGCTCCCTACCCATCCAGTCTAAGGGACTGGCACTTCCCAGCATCCTGAAGTCTTTAGGTTTTGCAGGAGTTACTTGCACTTGCGCCGTCTCTGTTTGTTGTGCCAGTGGCGCCGTCTCCGTTTGTTTGTTGTGCCAGTGGCGCCGTCTCGTAAGGAGCCGTGATGTTCGGCTCCTTTTTGTTTTGGGGTAGCAGTAGAGGCTCCTCGCCTCACCACTGCCTCCCTGTAGTTTGTTTTGGTGCCGTCTCTGCTGTTCTCATGGTTGAATGACTTTGTTCCTGTTGGAGTGGTGGTGTTTGTAGCGTTCTGTGCAGCATCAGTCTGCACATGTGCGTGTTTGTCTTGGAGCTGCTCTGCCCGGAGGCATGGAGTCAGGTGTGGGTGGACCGAGCCCCAGGCGTCCATGGTTAATCTATTGACACATTCAAGTCTGTAGGCAAAATTTGTACCATCATCCAGGCTAGAGTATCCATGGGCAGGGGGAGTGGACAGTCCCTTCACTTGTGTTTTACAGTTGATACCAAAGATCATTGTTGACTAGCGTGCTGTTATTTCACAGACAGTGTCTTAACTAATTTTTTTTCTTTGTAGGTGACCGCGTTGTCAATATGAGTCTTTTTAGCTAAAGAAAAATGCCTCTTAAGAGTATATCACTTGTCATTATGACCTTTGCTTCACGGCAACAAAAGCAGCTACAGACTACGATCGCCACCTGTGAGATCAGGCCCGCATTGCACTTCTTTGAACAAATAGGATTCATTCACAGAAAACACTACATTCAAGGCTGGCATGAAGTGCCTATGGACCGTAAACCGTATCTAGAGCTGCACAAAGCAAAGGCCTGTCTGAGGTCAGTGCAAAGGATCCACTAAGAAGCAAGAAGACTCCAGACACAACTGTTGCTATTGTTGCTATCATGGTGTGAGGGGTGGGTAAATAGTGTGTAAGGGTATAAATACCCAGGAATTTCTACACTCGGGTGGGACCTCAGCAAAGGCAGCAGTTTGAGTCAGCCCTCCCGCCGTACCACTCTGTTCGGTTACTTGTTTTCATGGACTTTGCCTGAGAGTTTGCCTCCAGGGACCAAGGATCCGGACCGCAATCCACCAGACCCCAGGCCCCTGGAGGGGAGGTAAGGACGTCGAGGTGCAGAATGATGAAACTCTGAAATCCCAGCTAAGTGATATAAGGGGTTGAGTGAGCACATGCAATCCTTTGGCCATATATAAATGTAATCCCTTAGGTGTTTCCCCTACGCTCTGTGTATTGTAGACATGAGCTGTAGATCCATCTGGGGCTAAGTTTGGATCCAGCCGCACCTAGACTCTTCTCCGAGGAAGAGTTTAGAAAGCAAGGGGGTCCATTCCGAACCTCACAACAGACACAAAGCGTAGATCCAGCCTGGGGCTAAGTTTGGACCCTGCTGCACTTAGACTCCTCTCTGAGCAGGAGTTTAGTAAGCAAGGGGGTCCCATCTGAACTTCGACTCAACAGAAGCGCCCCCCTTTAGCTTTCGGCATTTCCCGTCCAGGTACAGATCACTCTGAAACGAGTCTCACCTGAATATGCCCGGCATATTTTGTCAAAGCAGTAATAGTCCCCCTTGCCATCACTCTAACGTCGCACGGTAAGCGATCTAAAACCGCTCTCGGCCAGCAGCGCCCCGAGTCACTCACCCGACACCAACCGATGGCGGCAGGATGGCAGGCGCCGTCCCCGATTACTGATGGAGGCACAGGGCGAGTTAGAGGTCCAGATTCTCGGAGGAATGAGCCCGTGGTAATAGTCACGATTGGAAAGCTGTGGAAGAAAAGCTCACTATGCTCAAGAGCCATAGGAATGATGGAAAGGGAATTAATAGCAAAGTGTACCTTAAGGAACTAAGACACGTTTTGCAGAGCGCTGGGGAGGAATGGGGAGCCCTGAGAAACCAAGACACGTTTTGGTGAGCCCTGGGGAGTAATGGGGATCCCCGAGGAAGCAAGACACGTTTTGGGGAGCCTTGAGGAAGCAAGACATGTTTTGGGGAGCCCTGAGGAACCAAGAAACGTTTTGGGGAGCCCTGAGGAGGAAGGGGGAGCTCTGAGGATCCAAGACACGTGTTGGGGTGCCCTGCGGAGCAATGGGCAATGAGCTCTGTGGGGGCCCTGGGGGGGCCCTGTCGGGCTCTACTGGGCCCTACTGGGCCCTGTCGGGCCCTACTGGGCCCTGTCGGGCTCTACTGGGCCCTGTCGGGCCATGTCGGGCTCTACTGGGCTAAACTGGGCCCTGTCGGGCCCTGTCGGGCTCTGTCGGGCTCTGTCGGGCTCTACTGGGCTCTACTGTTCCCTGTCGGGCCCTGTCGGGCCCTGTCGGGCTCTACTGTTCCCTGTCGGGCTCTGTCGGGCTCTACTGGGCTCTGTCGGGCTCTACTGGGCTCTACTGGGCCCTGTCGGGCCCTGTCGGGCTCTAGTGGGCTAAACTGGGCCCTGTCGGGCCCTGTCGGGCTCTGTCGGGCTCTACTGGGCCCTGTCGGGCTCTGTCGGGCTCTACTGGGCGCTACTGGGCCCTGTCGGGCCCTGTCGGGCTCTGTCGGGCTCTGTCGGGCTCTGTCGGGCCCTGTCGGGCCCTGTCGGGCCCTGTCGGGCCCTGTCGGGCCCTGTCGGGCCCTGTCGGGCCCTGTCGGGCCCTGTCGGGCCCTGTCGGGCTCTGTCGGGCTCTGTCGGGCTCTGTCGGGCTCTGTCGGGCTCTACTGGGCCCTGTCGGGCTCTGTCGGGCCCTGTCGGGCCCTGTCGGGCCCTGTCGGGCCCTGTCGGGCTCTGTCGGGCTCTGTCGGGCCCTGTCGGGCCCTGTCGGGCCCTGTCGGGCCCTGTCGGGCTCTACTGGGCCCTGTCGGGCTCTGTCGGGCTCTGTCGGGCTCTGTCGGGCTCTGTCGGGCCCTGTCGGGCCCTGTCGGGCCCTGTCGGGCCCTGTCGGGCTCTGTCGGGCTCTACTGGGCCCTGTCGGGCCCTGTCGGGCTCTGTCGGGCTCTGTCGGGCTCTACTGGGCTCTGTCGGGCTCTGTCGGGCTCTGTCGGGCTCTACTGGGCCCTGTCGGGCTCTGTCGGGCCCTGTCGGGCTCTGTCGGGCCCTGTCGGGCCCTGTCGGGCTCTGTCGGGCTCTGTCGGGCTCTACTGGGCCCTGTCGGGCCCTGTCGGGCTCTGTCGGGCTCTACTGGGCCCTGTCGGAACCTGTCGGGCCCTGTCGGGCCCTGTCGGGCCCTGTCGGGCTCTGTCGGGCTCTGTCGGGCTCTGTCGGGCTCTACTGGGCCCTGTCGGGCTCTGTCGGGCTCTGTCGGGCTCTGTCGGGCTCTGTCGGGCTCTGTCGGGCTCTACTGGGCTCTGTCGGGCTCTACTGGGCCTGTCGGGCCCTGTCGGGCTCTGTCGGGCCCTGTCGGGCTCTACTGGGCCCTGTCGGGCTCTACTGGGCCCTGTCGGGCTCTACTGGGCCCTGTCGGGCTCTATCGGGCTCTACTGGGCCCTGTCGGGCCCTGTCGGGCCCTGTCGGGCCCTGTCGGGCTCTGTCGGGCTCTACTGGGCCCTGTCGAGCTCTGTCGGGCCCTGTCGGGCCCTGTCGGGCTCTGTCGGGCTCTGTCGGGCTCTAATGGGCCCTGTCGGGCCCTGTCGGGCTCTACTGGGCTCTACTGGGCTCTGTCGGGTTCTTTCGGGCTCTACTGGGCCCTGTCGGGCTCTGTCGGGCCCTGTCGGGCCCTGTCGGGCCCTGTCGGGCTCTGTCGGGCTCTGTCGGGCTCTGTCGGGCTCTGTCGGGCTCTGTCGGGCTCTGTCGGGCTCTGTCGGGCTCTGTCGGGCTCTGTCGGGCTCTGTCGGGCTCTGTCGGGCTCTACTGGGCCCTGTCGGGCCCTGTCGGGCTCTGTCGGGCTCTACTGGGCCCTGTCGGGCCCTGTCGGGCCCTGTCGGGCCCTGTCGGGCTCTGTCGGGCCCTGTCGGGCTCTGTCGGGCCCTGTCGGGCCCTGTCGGGCCCTGTCGGGCCCTACTGGGCCCTGTCGGGCTCTGTCGGGCTCTGTCGGGCTCTGTCGGGCCCTGTCGGGCTCTGTCGGGCCCTGTCGGGCTCTGTCGGGCTCTACTGGGCCCTGTCGGGCTCTGTCGGGCTCTGTCGGGCCCTGTCGGGCCCTGTCGGGCCCTGTCGGGCCCTGTCGGGCTCTGTCGGGCTCTGTCGGGCTCTACTGGGCTCTACTGGGCTCTGTCGGGCTCTGTCGGGCTCTACTGGGCTCTACTGGGCTCTACTGGGCTCTGTCGGACTCTGTCGGGCTCTGTCGGGCTCTACTGCGCCCTGTCGGGCCCTGTCGGGCCCTGTCGGGCCCTGTCGGGCTCTGTCGGGCTCGACTGGGCTCTGTCGGGCTCTACTGGGCTCTGTCGGGCCCTGTCGGGCTCTACTGGGCCCTGTCGGGCTCTGTCGGGCTCTGTCGGGCTCTGTCGGGCTCTGTCGGGCTCTGTCGGGCTCTGTCGGGCTCTGTTGGGCTCTGTCGGGCCCTGTCGGGCCCTGTCGGGCCCTGTCGGGCCCTGTCGGGCCCTGTCGGGCTCTGTCGGGCTCTGTCGGGCCCTGTCGGGCCCTGTCGGGCCCTGTCGGGCCCTGTCGGGCTCTGTCGGGCTCTACTGGGCCCTGTCGGGCCCTGATGGGCTCTGTCGGGCTCTGTCGGGCTCTGTCGGGCTCTGTCGGGCTCTGTCGGGCTCTGTCGGGCTCTGTCGGGCTCTACTGGGCCCTGTCGGGCCCTGTCGGGCTCTGTCGGGCTCTGTCGGGCTCTACTGGGCCCTGTCGAGCTCTGTCGGGCCCTGTCGGGCTCTACTGGTCTCTACTGGGCTCTGTCGGGTTCTTTCGGGCTCTACTGGGCCCTGTCGGGCCCTGTCGGGCCCTGTCGGGCTCTGTCGGGCCCTGTCGGGCTCTGTCGGGCTCTGTCGGGCTCTACTGGGCTCTACTGGGCTCTGTCGGGCTCTACTGGGCCCTGTCGGGCCCTGTCGGGCTCTATCGGGCTCTGTCGGGCTCTACTGGGCCCTGTCGGGCCCTGTCGGGCTCTGTCGGGCTCTGTCGGGCTCTACTGGGCTCTGTCGGGCCCTGTCGGGCCCTGTCGGGCCCTGTCGGGCCCTGTCGGGCCCTGTCGGGCCCTGTCGGGCTCTGTCGGGCTCTGTCGGGCTCTGTCGGGCTCTGTCGGGCTCTACTGGGCCCTGTTGGGCTCTGTCGGGCTCTGTCGGGCTCTGTCGGGCTCTGTCGGGCCCTGTCGGGCCCTGTCGGGCCCTGTCGGGCCCTGTCGGGCCCTGTCGGGCCCTGTCGGGCTCTATCGGGCTCTGTCGGGCTCTACTGGGCCCTGTCGGGCCCTGTCGGGCCCTGTCGGGCCCTGTCGGGCTCTACTGGGCTCTGTCGGGCTCTGTCGGGCTCTGTCGGGCTCTGTCGGGCTCTGTCGGGCTCTGTCGGGCTCTGTCGGGCTCTGTCGGGCTCTACTGGGCTCTACTGGGCTCTGTCGGGCTCTGTCGGGCTCTGTCGGGCTCTACTGGGCCCTGTCGGGCCCTGTCGGGCCCTGTCGGGCCCTGTCGGGCCCTGTCGGGCTCTGTCGGGCCCTGTCGGGCCCTGTCGGGCTCTGTCGGGCTCTGTCGGGCTCTGTCGGGCTCTGTCGGGCTCTACTGGGCCCTGTCGGGCCCTGTCGGGCTCTGTCGGGCTCTGTCGGGCTCTACTGGGCCCTGTCGGGCCCTGTCGGACTCTGTCGGGCCCTGTCGGGCTCTGTCAGGCTCTGTCGGGCTCTGTCGGGCTCTAATGGGCCCTGTCGGGCCCTGTCGGGTTCTACTGGGCTCTACTGGGCTCTGTCGGGCTCTTTCGTACTCTACTGCGCCCTGTCGGGCCCTGTCGGGCCCTGTCGGGCCCTGTCGGGCCCTGTCGGGCCCTGTCGGGCCCTGTCGGGCCCTGTCGGGCTCTGTCGGGCTCTGTCGGGCTCTGTCGGGCTCTGTCGGGCTCTACTGGGCTCTACTGGGCTCTGTCGGGCCCTGTCGGGCTCTGTCGGGCTCTACTGGGCCCTGTCGGGCCCTGATGGGCTCTGTCGGGCTCTGTCGGGCTCTGTCGGGCTCTGTCGGGCTCTACTGGGCCCTGTCGGGCCCTGTCGGGCCCTGTCGGGCTCTGTCGGGCTCTGTCGGGCTCTACTGGGCCCTGTCGAGCTCTGTCGGGCCCTGTCGGGCTCTACTGGTCTCTACTGGGCTCTGTCGGGTTCTTTCGGGCTCTACTGGGCCCTGTCGGGCCCTGTCGGGCCCTGTCGGGCTCTGTCGGGCTCTGTCGGGCTCTACTGGGCTCTACTGGGCTCTGTCGGGCTCTACTGGGCCCTGTCGGGCCCTGTCGGGCTCTATCGGGCTCTGTCGGGCTCTACTGGGCCCTGTCGGGCCCTGTCGGGCTCTGTCGGGCTCTGTCGGGCTCTACTGGGCCCTGTCGGGCCCTGTCGGGCCCTGTCGGGCCCTGTCGGGCCCTGTCGGGCTCTGTCGGGCTCTGTCGGGCTCTGTCGGGCTCTACTGGGCCCTGTCGGGCTCTGTCGGGCTCTGTCGGGCTCTGTCGGGCTCTGTCGGGCCCTGTCGGGCCCTGTCGGGCTCTGTCGGGCCCTGTCGGGCCCTGTCGGGCCCTGTCGGGCCCTGTCGGGCTCTATCGGGCTCTGTCGGGCTCTACTGGGCCCTGTCGGGCCCTGTCGGGCCCTGTCGGGCTCTGTCGGGCTCTGTCGGGCTCTGTCGGGCTCTGTCGGGCTCTACTGGGCTCTGTCGGGCTCTGTCGGGCTCTGTCGGGCTCTGTCGGGCTCTGTCGGGCTCTGTCGGGCTCTGTCGGGCTCTACTGGGCTCTACTGGGCTCTGTCGGGCTCTGTCGGGCTCTGTCGGGCTCTACTGGGCCCTGTCGGGCCCTGTCGGGCCCTGTCGGGCCCTGTCGGGCTCTGTCGGGCCCTGTCGGGCCCTGTCGGGCCCTGTCGGGCTCTGTCGGGCTCTGTCGGGCTCTGTCGGGCTCTGTCGGGCTCTGTCGGGCTCTACTGGGCCCTGTCGGGCCCTGTCAGGCCCTGTCGGGCCCTGTCGGGCTCTGTCGGACTCTGTCGGGCCCTGTCGGGCCCTGTCGGGCTCTGTCGGGCTCTGTCGGGCCCTGTCGGGCCCTGTCGGGCTCTGTCAGGCTCTGTCGGGCTCTGTCGGGCTCTAATGGGCCCTGTCGGGCCCTGTCGGGTTCTACTGGGCTCTACTGGGCTCTGTCGGGCTCTTTCGTACTCTACTGCGCCCTGTCGGGCCCTGTCGGGCCCTGTCGGGCCCTGTCGGGCCCTGTCGGGCTCTGTCGGGCTCTGTCGGGCTCTGTCGGGCTCTGTCGGGCTCTACTGGGCTCTACTGGGCTCTGTCGGGCCCTGTCGGGCTCTACTGGGCCCTGTCGGGCTCTACTGGGCCCTGTCGGGCCCTGTCGGGCTCTGTCGGGCCCTGTCGGGCTCTGTCGGGCTCTGTCGGGCTCTGTCGGGCTCTGTCGGGCTCTGTCGGGCTCTGTCGGGCTCTGTCGGGCTCTGTCGGGCTCTGTCGGGCTCTGTCGGGCTCTGTCGGGCTCTGTCGGGCTCTACTGGGCCCTGTCGGGCCCTGTCGGGCCCTGTCGGGCCCTGTCGGGCTCTGTCGGGCTCTGTCGGGCTCTGTTGGGCTCTACTGGGCTCTGTCGGGCTCTGTCGGGCTCTGTCGGGCTCTACTGGGCCCTGTCGGGCCCTGTCGGGCCCTGTCGGGCCCTGTCGGGCTCTGTCGGGCTCTACTGGGCTCTGTCGGGCTCTACTGGGCTCTGTCGGGCCCTGTCGGGCCCTACTGGGCCCTGTCGGGCTCTGTCGGGCCCTGTCGGGTTCTGTCGGGTTCTGTCGGGTTCTGTCGGGCTCTGTCGGGCTCTGTCGGGCTCTGTCGGGCTCTGTCGGGCTCTGTCGGGCCCTGTCGGGCTCTACTGGGCCCTGTCGGGCCCTGTCGGGCCCTGTCGGGCCCTGTCGGGCTCTGTCGGGCTCTGTCGGGCCCTGTCGGGCTCTGTCGGGCCCTGTCGGGCTCTGTCGGGCTCTACTGGGCCCTGTCGGGCCCTGATGGGCTCTGTCGGGCTCTGTCGGGCTCTGTCGGGCTCTGTCGGGCTCTGTCGGGCTCTGTCGGGCTCTGTCGGGCTCTGTCGGGCTCTGTCGGGCTCTGTCGGGCTCTACTGGGCCCTGTCGGGCTCTGTCGGGCTCTGTCGGGCTCTGTCGGGCCCTGTCGAGCTCTGTCGGGCCCTGTCGAGCTCTGTCGGGCCCTGTCGGGCTCTGTCGGGCTCTACTGGGCCCTGTCGGGCTCTGTCGGGCTCTGTCGGGCTCTGTCGGGCTCTACTGGGCCCTGTCGGGCCCTGTCGGGCTCTGTCGGGCTCTGTCGGGCTCTGTCGGGCTCTGTCGGGCTCTACTGGGCTCTGTCGGGCTCTGTCGGGCTCTGTCGGGCTCTGTCGGGCTCTGTCGGGATCTACTGGGCTCTACTGGGCTCTGTCGGGCTCTGTCGGGCTCTGTCGGGCTCTACTGGGCCCTGTCGGGCCCTGTCGGGCCCTGTCGGGCCCTGTCGGGCTCTGTCGGGCTCTGTCGGGCTCTACTGGGCTCTGTCGGGCCCTGTCGGGCCCTGTCGGGCCCTGTCGGGCTCTGTCGGGCTCTGTCGGGCTCTACTGGGCCCTGTCGGGCTCTGTCGGGCTCTGTCGGGCTCTGTCGGGCTCTGTCGGGCTCTACTGGGCCCTGTCGGGCCCTGTCGGGCCCTGTCGGGCTCTGTCGGGCTCTGTCGGGCCCTGTCGGGCTCTACTGGGCCCTGTCGGGCTCTGTCGGGCTCTGTCGGGCTCTGTCGGGCTCTGTCGGGCTCTGTCGGGCTCTGTCGGGCTCTGTCGGGCTCTACTGGGCTTTGTCGGGCCCTGTCGGGCCCTGTCGGGCCCTGTCGGGCCCTGTCGGGCCCTGTCGGGCTCTGTCGGGCTCTGTCGGGCTCTACTGGGCCCTGTCGGGCCCTGTCGGGCCCTGTCGGGCCCTGTCGGGCCCTGTCGGGCTCTACTGGGCTCTACTGGGCTCTACTGGGCTCTGTCGGGCCCTGTCGGGCCCTGTCGGGCCCTGTCGGGCCCTGTCGGGCCCTGTCGGGCTCTGTCGGGCTCTGTCGGGCTCTGTCGGGCTCTGTCGGGCTCTACTGGGCCCTGTCGGGCCCTGTCGGGCTCTGTCGGGCTCTACTGGGCCCTGTCGGGCCCTGTCGGGCTCTGTCGGGCTCTACTGGGCCCTGTCGGGCTCTATCAAGCCCTGTCGGGCCCTGTCGGGCCCTGTCGGGCTCTGTCGGGCTCTGTCGGGCTCTGTCGGGCTCTGTCGGGCTCTGTCGGGCTCTGTCGGGCTCTGTCGGGCTCTGTCGGGCTCTGTCGGGCTCTACTGGGCCCTGTCGGGCCCTGTCGGGCCCTGTCGGGCCCTGTCGGGCTCTGTCGGGCTCTGTCGGGCTCTGTCGGGCTCTACTGGGCTCTACTGGGCCCTGTCGGGCCCTGTCGGGCTCTGTCGGGCTCTGTCGGGCTTTGTCGGGCTCTACTGGGCCCTGTCGGGCTCTGTCGGGCTCTGTCGGGCCCTGTCGGGCCCTGTTGGGCTTTGTCGGGCTCTACTGGGCCCTGTCGGGCTCTGTCGGGCTCTACTGGGCTCTGTCGGGCCCTGTCGGGCCCTGTCGCGCTCTGTCGGGCGCTGTCGGGCTCTGTCGGGCTCTACTGGGCCCTGTCGGGCCCTGTCGGGCCCTGTCGGGCCCTGTCGGGCCCTGTCGGGCTCTGTCGGGCCCTGTCGGGCTCTGTCGGGCTCTGTCGGGCTCTGTCGGGCTCTGTCGGGCTCTACTGGGATGTGTCGGGCCCTGTCGGGCCCTGTCGGGCCCTGTCGGGCCCTGTCGGGCCCTGTCGGGCTCTGTCGGGCTCTGTCGGGCTCTGTCGGGCTCTGTCGGGCTCTACTGGGCCCTGTCGGGCCCTGTCGGGCCCTGTCGGGCCCTGTCGGGCTCTGTCGGGCTCTGTCGGGCTCTACTGGGCTCTACTGGGCTCTGTCGGGCCCTGTCGGGCCCTGTCGGGCCCTGTCGGGCTCTGTCGGGCTCTGTCGGGCTCTGTCGGGCCCTTTCGGGCTCTATCGGGCTCTACTGGGCTCTGTCGGGCTCTCTCGGGCTTTGTCGGGCTCTGTCGGGCTCTACTGGGCCCTGTCGGGCCCTGATGGGCTCTGTCGGGCTCTGTCGGGCTCTGTCGGGCTCTGTCGGGCTCTGTCGGGCTCTGTCGGGCTCTGTCGGGCCCTGTCGGGCCCTGTCGGGCCCTGTCGGGCTCTGTCGGGCTCTGTCGGGCTCTGTCGGGCTCTGTCGGGCTCTGTCGGGCTCTGTCGGGCTCTACTGGGCCCTGTCGGGTTCTGTCGGGCTCTGTCGGGCTCTGTCGGGCTCTACTGGGCTCTGTCGGGCTCTGTCGGGCTCTCTCGGACCCTGTCGGGCTCTGTCGGGCTCTGTCGGGCTCTGTCGGGCTCTGTCGGGCTCTGTCGGGTTCTGTCGGGCTCTGTCGGGCTCTGTCGGGCTCTACTGGGCTCTGTCGGGCTCTGTCGGGCTCTACTGGGCCCTGTCGGGGCCTGTCGGGCCCTGACGGGCTCTGTCGGGCTCTACTGGGCTCTGTCGGGCCCTGTCGGGCTCTGTCGGGCTCTGTCGGGCTCTGTCGGGCTCTGTCGGGCTCTGTCGGGCTCTACTGGGCCCTGTCGGGCCCTGTCGGGCTCTGTCGGGCTCTGTCGGGCTCTGTCGGGCTCTGTCGGGCTCTGTCGGGCTCTGTCGGGCTCTACTGGGCCCTGTCGGGCCCTGTCGGGCTCTGTCGGGCTCTGTCGGGCTCTGTCGGGCTCTGTCGGGCTCTGTCGGGCTCTGTAGGGCTCTGTCGGGCTCTGTCGGGCTCTACTGGGCTCTGTCGGGCTCTGTCGGTCTCTGTCGGGCCCTGTCGGGCCCTGTCGGGCCCTGTCGGGCCCTGTCGGGCTCTGTCGGGCTCTGTCGGGCTCTGTCGGGCTCTGTCGGGCCCTGTCGGGCTCTATCGGGCTCTACTGGGCACTGTCGGGCTCTATCGGGCTTTGTCGGGCTCTGTCGGGCTCTACTGGGCCCTGTCGGGCCCTGATGGGCTCTGTCGGGCTCTGCTGGGCTCTGTCGGGCTCTGTCGGGTTCTGTCGGGTTCTGTCGGGCTCTGTCGGGCTCTTTCGGGCTCTACTGGGCCCTGTCGGGCCCTGTCGGGCTCTGTCGGGCTCTGTCGGGCTCTGTCGGGCTCTGCCGGGCTCTACTGGGCCCTGTCGGGCCCTGTCGGGCCCTGTCGGGCTCTGTCGGGCCCTGTCGGGCCCTGTCGGGCTCTGTCGGGCTCTGTCGGGCTCTGTCGGGCTCTGTCGGGCTCTGTCGGGCTCTACTGGGCTCTACTGGGCTCTGTCGGGCTCTGTCGGGCTCTACTGGGCCCTGTCGGGCCCTGTTGGGCCCTGATGGGCTCTGTCGGGCTCTACTGGGCCCTGTCGGGCCCTGTCGGGCTCTGTCGGGCTCTGTCGGGCTCTGTCGGGCTCTACTGGGCTCTGTCGGGCTCTGTCGGGCTTTGTCGGGCTCTGTCGGGCTCTACTGGGCCCTGTCGGGCTCTGTCGGGCTCTGTCGGGCCCTGTCGGGGTCTGTCATTCTCTGTCGGGCTCTGTCGGGCTCTACTGGGCTCTGTCGTGCTCTACTGGGCCCTGTCGGGCTCTGTCGGGCTCTACTGGGCTCTGTCGGGCTCTGTCGGGCTCTGTCGGGCCCTGTCGGGCCCTGTCGGGCCCTGTCGGGCCCTGTCGGGCTCTGTCGGGCCCTGTCGGGCCCTGTCGGGCCCTGTCGGGCTCTGTCGGGCTCTGTCGGGCTCTGTCGGGCTCTGTCGGGCTCTGTCGGGCTCTACTGGGCCCTGTCGGGCTCTGTCGGGCTCTGTGGGGCCCTGTCGGGCTCTGTCGGGCTTTGTCGGGCTCTGTCGGGCTCTGTCGGGCTCTGTCGGGCTCTGTCGGGCTCTACTGGGCCCTGTCGGGCTCTGTCGGGCTCTGTCGGGCTCTACTGGGCCCTGTCGGGCCCTGTCGGACTCTGTCGGGCCCTGTCGGGCCCTGTCGGGCTCTGTCGGGCTCTGTCGGGCTCTGTCGGGCTCTGTCGGGCTCTGTCGGGCTCTAATGGGCCCTGTCGGGCCCTGTCGGGCCCTGTCGGGTTCTACTGGGCTCTACTGGGCTCTGTCGGGCTCTTTCGTACTCTACTGCGCCCTGTCGGGCCCTGTCGGGCCCTGTCGGGCCCTGTCGGGCCCTGTCGGGCTCTGTCGGGCTCTGTCGGGCTCTGTCGGGCTCTGTCGGGCTCTACTGGGCTCTACTGGGCTCTGTCGGGCCCTGTCGGGCTCTACTGGGCCCTGTCGGGCTCTACTGGGCCCTGTCGGGCCCTGTCGGGCCCTGTCGGGCTCTGTCGGGCTCTGTCGGGCTCTGTCGGGCTCTGTCGGGCTCTGTCGGGCTCTGTCGGGCTCTGTCGGGCTCTGTCGGGCTCTACTGGGCCCTGTCGGGCCCTGTCGGGCCCTGTCGGGCCCTGTCGGGCTCTGTCGGGCTCTGTCGGGCTCTGTCGGGCTCTACTGGGCTCTGTCGGGCTCTGTCGGGCTCTGTCGGGCTCTACTGGGCCCTGTCGGGCCCTGTCGGGCTCTGTCGGGCTCTACTGGGCTCTGTCGGGCTCTACTGGGCTCTGTCGGGCCCTGTCGGGCCCTACTGGGCCCTGTCGGGCTCTGTCGGGCCCTGTCGGGTTCTGTCGGGTTCTGTCGGGTTCTGTCGGGCTCTGTCGGGCTCTGTCGGGCTCTGTCGGGCTCTGTCGGGCTCTGTCGGGCCCTGTCGGGCTCTACTGGGCCCTGTCGGGCCCTGTCGGGCCCTGTCGGGCCCTGTCGGGCTCTGTCGGGCTCTGTCGGGCCCTGTCGGGCTCTGTCGGGCCCTGTCGGGCTCTGTCGGGCTCTACTGGGCCCTGTCGGGCCCTGATGGGCTCTGTCGGGCTCTGTCGGGCTCTGTCGGGCTCTGTCGGGCTCTGTCGGGCTCTGTCGGGCTCTACTGGGCCCTGTCGGGCTCTGTCGGGCTCTGTCGGGCTCTGTCGGGCCCTGTCGAGCTCTGTCGGGCCCTGTCGAGCTCTGTCGGGCCCTGTCGGGCTCTGTCGGGCTCTACTGGGCCCTGTCGGGCTCTGTCGGGCTCTGTCGGGCTCTGTCGGGCTCTACTGGGCCCTGTCGGGCCCTGTCGGGCCCTGTCGGGCTCTGTCGGGCTCTGTCGGGCTCTGTCGGGCTCTGTCGGGCTCTACTGGGCTCTGTCGGGCTCTGTCGGGCTCTGTCGGGCTCTGTCGGGCTCTGTCGGGATCTACTGGGCTCTACTGGGCTCTGTCGGGCTCTGTCGGGCTCTGTCGGGCTCTACTGGGCCCTGTCGGGCCCTGTCGGGCCCTGTCGGGCCCTGTCGGGCTCTGTCGGGCTCTGTCGGGCTCTACTGGGCTCTGTCGGGCTCTACTGGGCTCTGTCGGGCCCTGTCGGGCCCTGTCGGGCCCTGTCGGGCTCTGTCGGGCTCTGTCGGGCTCTACTGGGCCCTGTCGGGCTCTGTCGGGCTCTGTCGGGCTCTGTCGGGCTCTGTCGGGCTCTACTGGGCCCTGTCGGGCCCTGTCGGGCCCTGTCGGGCTCTGTCGGGCTCTGTCGGGCCCTGTCGGGCTCTACTGGGCCCTGTCGGGCTCTGTCGGGCTCTGTCGGGCTCTGTCGGGCTCTGTCGGGCTCTGTCGGGCTCTGTCGGGCTCTGTCGGGCTCTGTCGGGCTCTACTGGGCTTTGTCGGGCCCTGTCGGGCCCTGTCGGGCCCTGTCGGGCCCTGTCGGGCTCTGTCGGGCTCTGTCGGGCTCTACTGGGCCCTGTCGGGCCCTGTCGGGCCCTGTCGGGCCCTGTCGGGCCCTGTCGGGCTCTACTGGGCTCTACTGGGCTCTACTGGGCTCTACTGGGCTCTGTCGGGCCCTGTCGGGCCCTGTCGGGCCCTGTCGGGCCCTGTCGGGCCCTGTCGGGCTCTGTCGGGCTCTGTCGGGCTCTGTCGGGCTCTGTCGGGCTCTACTGGGCCCTGTCGGGCCCTGTCGGGCCCTGTCGGGCTCTGTCGGGCTCTACTGGGCCCTGTCGGGCCCTGTCGGGCTCTGTCGGGCTCTACTGGGCCCTGTCGGGCTCTATCAAGCCCTGTCGGGCCCTGTCGGGCCCTGTCGGGCTCTGTCGGGCTCTGTCGCGCTCTGTCGCGCTCTGTCGGGCTCTGTCGGGCTCTGTCGGGCTCTGTCGGGCTCTACTGGGCCCTGTCGGGCCCTGTCGGGCCCTGTCGGGCCCTGTCGGGCTCTGTCGGGCTCTGTCGGGCTCTGTCGGGCTCTACTGGGCTCTACTGGGCCCTGTCGGGCCCTGTCGGGCCCTGTCGGGCCCTGTCGGGCCCTGTCGGGCCCTGTCGGGCTCTGTCGGGCTCTGTCGGGCTCTGTCGGGCTCTACTGGGCCCTGTCGGGCCCTGATGGGCTCTGTCGGGCTCTGCTGGGCTCTGTCGGGCTCTGTCGGGCTCTGTCGGGCTCTGTCGGGCTCTGTCGGGCTCTACTGGGCCCTGTCGGGCTCTGTCGGGCCCTGTCGGGCTCTGTCGGGCCCTGTCGGGCTCTGTCAGGCTCTGTCGGGCTCTACTGGGCCCTGTCGGGCTCTGTCGGGCTCTGTCGGGCTCTGTCGGGCTCTGTCGGGCTCTGTCGGGCTCTGTCGGGCTCTGTCGGGCCCTGTCGGGCTCTGTCGGGCTCTACTGGGCTCTGTCGGGCTCTGTCGGGCTTTGTCGGGCTCTACTGGGCCCTGTCGGGCCCTGTCGGGCCCTGTCGGGCCCTGTCGGGCTCTGTCGGGCCCTGTCGGGCTCTGTCGGGCTCTGTCGGGCCCTGTCGGGCTCTGTCGTTCTCTGTCGGGCTCTGTCGGGCTCTACTGGGCCCTGTCGGGCTCTACTGGGCCCTGTCGGGCTCTACTGGGCCCTGTCGGGCTCTACTGGGCCCTGTCGGGCTCTGTCGGGCTCTGTCGGGCTCTGTCGGGCTCTACTGGGCTCTACTGGGCCCTGTCGGGCCCTGTCGGGCTCTGTCGGTCCCTGTCGGGCTCTGTCGGTCCCTGTCGGGCTCTGTCGGTCCCTGTCGGGCTCTGTCGGTCCCTGTCGGGCTCTGTCGGGCTCTGTCGGGCTCTACTGGGCCCTGTCGGGCTCTGTGGGGCCCTGTCGGGCTCTGTGGGGCCCTGTCGGGCTCTGTCGGGCCCTGTCGGGCTCTATCGGGCTCTACTGGGCCCTGTCGGGCCCTGTCGGGCCCTGTCGGGCTCTGTCGGGCTCTACTGGGCCCTGTCGGGCTCTGTGGGGCCCTGTCGGGCTCTGTGGGGCCCTGTCGGGCTCTGTCGGGCTCTGTCGGGCTCTACTGGGCCCTGTCGGACTCTGTCGGGCCCTGTCGGGCCCTGTCAGGCTCTGTCAGGCTCTGTCGGGCTCTGTCGGGTTCTAATGGGCCCTGTCGGGCCCTGTCGGGCTCTACTGGGCTCTACTGGGCTCTGTCGGGCTCTTTCGGGCTCTACTGGGCCCTGTCGGGCCCTGTCGGGCCCTGTCGGGCCCTGACGGGCCCTGTCGGGCTCTGTCGGGCTCTACTGGGCTCTGTCGGGCTCTGTCGGGCTCTACTGGGCCCTGTCGGGCCCTGTCGGGCCCTGTCGGGCTCTGTCGGGCTCTACTGGGCCCTGTCGGGCTCTGTCGGGCTCTACTGGGCTCTGTCGGGCCCTGTCGGGCTCTGTAGGGCTCTGTCGGGCCCTGTCGGGCTCTGTCGGGCCCTGTCGGGCCCTGTCGGGCCCTGTCGGGCTCTGTCGGGCCCTGTCGGGCTCTGTCGGGCTCTACTGGGCTCTGTCGGGCTCTACTGGGCTCTGTCGGGCTCTGTCGGGCTCTGTCGGGCCCTGTCGGGCTCTGTCGGGCTCTACTGGGCCCTGTCGGGCCCTGTCGGGCCCTGTCGGGCTCTGTCGGACCCTGTCGGGCTCTGTCGGGCTCTACTGGGCTCTACTGGGCTCTGTCGGGCTCTGTCGGGCTCTGTCGGGCTCTGTCGGGCTCTGTCGGGCCCTGTCGGGCCCTGTCGGGTTCTGTCGTGCCCAGTCGGGCTCTGTCGGGCTCTGTCGGGCCCTGTCGGGCCCTGTCGGGCTCTATCGGGCCCTGTCGGGCCCTGTCGGGCCCTGTCGGGCCCTGTCGGGCCCTGTCGGGCCCTGTCGGGCTCTGTCGGGCTCTGTCGGGCCCTGTCGGGCTCTGTTGGGCTCTGTCGGGCTCTACTGGGCCCTGTCGGGCCCTGTCGGGCTCTGTCGGGCTCTACTGGGCCCTGTCGGGCCCTGTCGGGCCCTGTCGGGCTCTGTCGGACTCTGTCGGGCCCTGTCGGGCCCTGTCGGGCTCTGTCAGGCTCTGTCGGGCTCTGTCGGGCTCTAATGGGCCCTGTCGGGCCCTGTCGGGCCCTGTCGGGTTCTACTGGGCTCTACTGGGCTCTGTCGGGCTCTTTCGGGCTCTACTGGGCCCTGTCGGGCCCTGTCGGGCCCTGTCGGGCCCTGTCGGGCCCTGTCGGGCTCTGTCGGGCTCTACTGGGCTCTACTGGGCTCTGTCGGGCTCTGTCTGGCTCTACTGGGCCCTGTCGGGCCCTGTCGGGCCCTGTCGGGCTCTGTCGTGCTCTGTCGGGCCCTGTCGGGCCCTGTCGGGCCCTGTCGGGCTCTGTCGGGCTCTGTCGGGCTCTGTCGGGCTCTGTCGGGCTCTACTGGGCCCTGTCGGGCTCTGTCGGGCTCTGTCGGGCCCTGTTGGGCTCTGTCGGGCTCTACTGGGCCCTGTCGGGCCCTGTCGGGCCCTGTCGGGCCCTGTCGGGCTCTGTCGGGCTCTGTCGGGCTCTACTGGGCTCTGTCGGGCTCTGTCGGGCTCTACTGGGCTCTGTCAGGCTCTGTCGGGCTCTGTCGGGCTCTCTCGGACCCTGTCGGGCTCTGTCGGGCTCTGTCGGGCTCTGTCGGGCTCTGTCGGGCTCTGTCGGGCTCTGTCGGGCTCTGTCGGGCTCTGTCGGGCTCTGTCGGGCTCTGTCGGGCTCTGTCGGGCTCTGTCGGGCTCTGTCGGGCTCTGTCGGGCTCTGTCGGGCTCTGTCGGGCCCTCTCGGCTCTGTCGCGCTCTACTGGGCTCTGTCGGGCTCTGTCGGGCTCTACTGGGCCCTGTCGGGCCCTGTCGGGCCCTGTCGGGCCCTGTCGTGCTCTGTCGGGCCCTGTCGGGCCCTGTCGGGCCCTGTCGGGCTCTGTCGGGCCCTGTCGGGCCCTGTCGGGCTCTGTCGGGCTCTGTCGGGCTCTGTCGGGCTCTGTCGGGCTCTGTCGGGCTCTGTCGGGCTCTGTCGGGCTCTGTCGGGCTCTGTCGGGCTCTACTGGGCTCTGTCGGGCTCTGTCGGGCTCTGTCGGGCTCTACTGGGCCCTGTCGGGCTCTGTCGGGCCCTGTCGGGCCCTGTCGGGCCCTGTCGGGCTCTGTCGGGCTCTGTCGGGCTCTGTCGGGCTCTGTCGGGCTCTGTCGGGCTCTGTCGGGCTCTGTCGGGCCCTGTTGGGCTCTGTCGGGCTCTACTGGGCCCTGTCGGGCCCTGTCGGGCCCTGTCGGGCCCTGTCGGGCCCTGTCGGGCTCTGTCGGGCTCTACTGGGCTCTGTCGGGCTCTGTCGGGCTCTGTCGGGCTCTACTGGGCTCTGTCAGGCTCTGTCGGGCTCTGTCGGGCTCTGTCGGGCTCTCTCGGACCCTGTCGGGCTCTGTCGGGCTCTGTCGGGCTCTGTCGGGCTCTGTCGGGCTCTGTCGGGCTCTGTCGGGCTCTGTCGGGCTCTGTCGGGCCCTCTCGGCTCTGTCGCGCTCTACTGGGCTCTGTCGGGCTCTGTCGGGCTCTACTGGGCTCTGTCGGGCCCTGTCGGGCCCTGTCGCGCTCTGTCGGGCGCTGTCGGGCTCTGTCGGGCTCTACTGGGCCCTGTCGGGCCCTGTCGGGCCCTGTCGGGCCCTGTCGGGCCCTGTCGGGCTCTGTCGGGCCCTGTCGGGCTCTGTCGGGCTCTGTCGGGCTCTGTCGGGCTCTGTCGGGCTCTACTGGGATGTGTCGGGCCCTGTCGGGCCCTGTCGGGCCCTGTCGGGCCCTGTCGGGCCCTGTCGGGCTCTGTCGGGCTCTGTCGGGCTCTGTCGGGCTCTGTCGGGCTCTACTGGGCCCTGTCGGGCCCTGTCGGGCCCTGTCGGGCCCTGTCGGGCTCTGTCGGGCTCTGTCGGGCTCTACTGGGCTCTACTGGGCTCTGTCGGGCCCTGTCGGGCCCTGTCGGGCCCTGTCGGGCTCTGTCGGGCTCTGTCGGGCTCTGTCGGGCCCTTTCGGGCTCTATCGGGCTCTACTGGGCTCTGTCGGGCTCTCTCGGGCTTTGTCGGGCTCTGTCGGGCTCTACTGGGCCCTGTCGGGCCCTGATGGGCTCTGTCGGGCTCTGTCGGGCTCTGTCGGGCTCTGTCGGGCCCTGTCGGGCCCTGTCGGGCCCTGTCGGGCTCTGTCGGGCTCTGTCGGGCTCTGTCGGGCTCTGTCGGGCTCTGTCGGGCTCTGTCGGGCTCTACTGGGCCCCTGTCGGGTTCTGTCGGGCTCTGTCGGGCTCTGTCGGGCTCTACTGGGCTCTGTCGGGCTCTGTCGGGCTCTCTCGGACCCTGTCGGGCTCTGTCGGGCTCTGTCGGGCTCTGTCGGGCTCTGTCGGGCTCTGTCGGGTTCTGTCGGGCTCTGTCGGGCTCTGTCGGGCTCTACTGGGCTCTGTCGGGCTCTGTCGGGCTCTACTGGGCCCTGTCGGGGCCTGTCGGGCCCTGACGGGCTCTGTCGGGCTCTACTGGGCTCTGTCGGGCCCTGTCGGGCTCTGTCGGGCTCTGTCGGGCTCTGTCGGGCTCTGTCGGGCTCTACTGGGCCCTGTCGGGCTCTGTCGGGCTCTGTCGGGCTCTGTCGGGCTCTGTCGGGCTCTGTCGGGCTCTGTCGGGCTCTACTGGGCCCTGTCGGGCCCTGTCGGGCCCTGTCGGGCTCTGTCGGGCTCTGTCGGGCTCTGTCGGGCTCTGTCGGGCTCTGTCGGGCTCTGTCGGGCTCTGTCGGGCTCTGTAGGGCTCTGTCGGGCTCTGTCGGGCTCTACTGGGCTCTGTCGGGCTCTGTCGGTCTCTGTCGGGCCCTGTCGGGCCCTGTCGGGCCCTGTCGGGCCCTGTCGGGCTCTGTCGGGCTCTGTCGGGCTCTGTCGGGCTCTGTCGGGCCCTGTCGGGCTCTATCGGGCTCTACTGGGCACTGTCGGGCTCTATCGGGCTTTGTCGGGCTCTGTCGGGCTCTACTGGGCCCTGTCGGGCCCTGATGGGCTCTGTCGGGCTCTGCTGGGCTCTGTCGGGCTCTGTCGGGTTCTGTCGGGTTCTGTCGGGCTCTGTCGGGCTCTTTCGGGCTCTACTGGGCCCTGTCGGGCCCTGTCGGGCTCTGTCGGGCTCTGTCGGGCTCTGTCGGGCTCTGTCGGGCTCTGCCGGGCTCTACTGGGCCCTGTCGGGCCTGTCGGGCCCTGTCGGGCTCTGTCGGGCCCTGTCGGGCCC